>NC_090025.1:102684005-102774005 GCF_037176765.1 Anolis sagrei | reverse complement strand
GTACACATAAAGCGATAAAACCCTGGATGAGATCACAATGAAAAAGATGTATTTATAAGGGAGGAGCGCGTTGAGGATGGAACAGTGGAGTCAGGCCTTAAGAAAGGTGAGGGGAAGGGCAGTATGAGGACAACTTGAGGGAGAAGACAACAGGAAAGAAATATGTGGTCATTCTCCAAAGGTCAAGTTTTTAGATTCTTCTTAAAGGCTGCTAGGATGGGGGCTTGCCTAATCTCACCAGGCAGTGAGTTCCATAGCCGGGGGGCCACAACAGAGAAGGCTTTCTCCCTCGTACCCACAAGTCATACCTGTGATAGAGGGAGGGGCGAAAGGAAGGCCTTCCCTGAAGATCGAAGAAGTCGTGCGGGTTTATGGAAGGAGATGCGCTCACGAAGGTAGGTGGGTCCCAAACAGTTCAGGGCTTTGTAGGTGAAAACCTGCACCTTGATTCAGGACCGGAAAATCAAATATACTCCATATAGTCATGTGGCTATGTAGTTTCAGGCAAGCAGGTTCTGTGAATCTTCTGCAGAATTAATTTCCCACAATAGGCTTCACAACAGAAGATTCACAGAACCTGTCTTGCCTGAAATTATATAGCCACGAGACATATATACAGAGTGGTGTACATTTGATAGTAGAAATAAATGATTCCATGGGGTCTTCAAGACATGACTTATAATAGGTATAATATTTCTTCTGTGTGGTTCAACAAATGCTGCTTTCTGTATAGTTCTTTGTAAAAATTGTATTATTTTGCACAGAAAACAGCCTTTTTCTCCATATTGTGTTATATACAGAAAATGCTGTTTCCTTCAAAGAAAGTACTATTTTCTGTGGAGGACACAGCAATTTTGAGGGTAGCATTGCACAATGTAGTAATATAGACATAGCTGCATCTTCATGACTATGTCTCCCAAGGCAGGATCTCAATTGTGTTTTTCCCCACAGAAAATATCAGACTAGGTATTTGACTACAATATAATTTATAATGAGGATCAAGCTTGTTCCTTTCTCTGCTAGACCTTATGTGGGTGCGAACTGACATGTTGTTGTTAAACTTCTGCCTTGACAATTTGATTGCCCTGCTTGAGAGATCTATCTCCCACATCTCACAACAAAATGTAATCCTCAAATACACTTATCAGGAGACTGATTTAATAGTTCTAGGAAACAGACATTATCTGGTGACAGTTGGGATACATGAGAGGCAATCTGATTTTTTTGCATATATTTAAATGAATAATTCTAGTTTGCTTTGGCAGTTCACTTAATGTTGATGAAAGGACCCTTAATAGATTTGTATTGTGCGTAAATTGTTCTTGATAATGGTGGTGTGTTTTTAAGATGCTTTTAAATTCAATGCTTTTAATATAATAATTATTTAATTGTGTGTTGTTGAAGGCTTTCCTGGCCAGAATCATGGTGAGTTTTCTGAGCTATATGGCCATTTTCCAGAAGCATTCTCTTCTGACATTTCACCCTTATTTATTTATTTACGACATTTATATGCCGCCCTTCTCACCCCGAAGTGGACTCCAAGCGGCTTACAAGATACATACAATATATTATATTATTAGTATAGTACAATATCAGTATTATATATTACTATATTGTACTATGGAGCCCCCAGTGGCACAGTGGGTTAATGGCGTTTCATGCAGTCATACCGGCCACATGACCTTGGAGATGTCTACGGACAACGCCGGCTCTTCGGCTTAGAAAAGGAGATGACCACCACACTCCAGAGTCGGACACGACTGGACTTAATTTCAGGGGAAAACCTTTACCTTTACTATATTGTACTATACCATTATATTGTAATATTATTAGTAATATTACATGTAATATAAAATATTTAATTATAATATAATATTAGTAGTATTATATTGTATCACATTATAATATTATAAATATTATATGTATATATATTATATTATATTATATTATTATTAGCATAGCATAGGAGACAAGGTGGAACTGTCTTCCTGGCACCCTCTCTCCTCACTCTGGCCAAGAGCAGCAGTTAGTGCTGTGGGGAGGGATCCCCAACTGATGACATATGGCAGGCATCTGCAGAGATTGGGGGGGGGGGGGGTCTGTTGGAAACTAGGCAAGTGAAGTTCATATATCTGTGGAATCTCCAAGGTGGGGAAAAGAACTCTTGTCTGTTTGAGGCAAGTGTAAATGTTGCAATTGACCACCTTGATTAACACTGAATGGCCTTGCAGTTCAAAGCCTGACTGATTGCTGCCTGGAGAATCCTTTGTTTGGAGGTAGCCCTGATTGATTCTTATTTAGAATTCCCCTGCTTTTTGGGTGTTGCTATTTATTTACTGTCCTGATTGTAGAGGGTTTTTTTAAAATACTGGTAGCTAGATTTTGTTCATTTTCATTGTTTTCTCCTTTCTGTTGAAAATGTCCATATGCTTGTGGATTTCAATGGCTTCCCTGTGTAGTCTGACATGGTAGTTGTTAGGGTGGTCCAGCATTTCTGTGTTCTCAAATAATATGCTGTGTCCAGGTTGGTTCATCAAGTGCTCTGCCATGACTGGATTAGTCTGCAGTGCCTTTCATGTTCCTTGATTCATGTTTGGGCAATGCTGCGTTTGGTGGTCCCTATGTAGACTTATCCACAGCTGCATGGTATACGTTAGACTCCTGCAGAGGTGAGAGGATCCCTCTTGTCCTTTGCTGAACGTAGCATTTGTTGGATTTTCTTAGTGGGTCTGTAGATAGTTTGTATGTTGTGTTTCCTCATTAGCTTCCCTATGTGGTCAGTGGTTCCCTGGATGTATGGTAGGAATACTTTTCCTCTGAGTGGATCTTAGTCTTTACTCTCCTGGCTTGTTCTTGGTCTTGTGGCTTTTCTGATGTCTGTGGTGGAGTAACTATTGGCCTGTAGAGCCCAGTTTAGGTGGTTCCATTCACCTTGGAGGAGGTGGGATTTGCAGATTCTTTTTGCACGGTCTGCCAGGGCTTTGACTGTACTTTTTTTTAACCTGGGTGATGGTTGGAGTTTTTATGTAGGTATCTATCCATATATGTAGGTTTTCTGTAAACTGTGTGGCCCAATTGTTGATCGGGTTTGCGGGTGACTAGGACATCTAGAAATGGCAGTTTTCCTTCATTTTCTTTTTCCATGGGGAATTGGATGTTTGGGTGGATGCTGTTGAGGTGGTCCAGGAACTTGTTTAGTTCTTTTTCTCCATGTGGCCAATTGCAACATTCACACTTGCCTCAATCAGACAAGAGTTCGTTCTCTCACCCTGGATATTCCACAGATACATAAACTTCACTTACCTAGTTTCCAACAGACCCCTCAACCTCCGAGGATGTCTGCCATAGATGTGGATGAAACGTCTGGAGAGAATGCTTCTGGAACATGGCCATACAGCCCAGAAAACTCACAGCAACCCGCTATTTAATTGTGGTTCAATATAATAAACTTTTATCTGTTTCTAAGCTGTATTTGATTTATACATTTGCTTGTTTTTACTTATTTATTTTTAGTTCTGTTGTGAGCTGCTTTGGATCCTAGTCCTGGAAGGAGGATCGGGCATAAATTGAATCATTCAGTTTGGAAGAATTGTGCTTCGGCCCCATATTTCAATATCCATTTTTCTCTCCAAAACTATCTAATCAGTGACTGATTGGATGTTTGTTTAACTTTCCCATTTTCTGTAGCCTGGCATGGGACCATCCTCTACTAGTTAGATTTACCTCTTACCAGAAATGATGTAAGAATTCTATTTTAAAGTTATTTTAATTAACATTTCTGAGCCTAATGTTGCAAGCAGCTGTTATGAAGTCATTCATGACACACACAGTTCAGGAGCCAAAAGAAAGACTGTAAATGAAATTCCAACAGGATGTAATAATGGTCAACAGAAGCAACATCTATACAATTTGCTTTTTTGTCTTTTTAACTAGATGGAGGTGGAAGCAGCAAACTGGGGCCCCATATGTACTGCCCATGTAAATCAAGATTATCTAATTTGAAGTGGATGATATGGCAGTGTAGACTCATATAATCCAGTTCAAAGCAGATAATGTGGATTGTATGCTTTAATAATCTGGATTATATGGCAGTGTAGATCCAGCCTAGATGGCCCTTTCTGCTTATCAAATCAGAGAATCTGGATTTTATATGACAGTGTAGAAGGGGATGAAGTCTCTTCCAATTCTCTGTTTCCTTCACATTCTAAGGCTGGATCTACACTGTCCTACCCAGAGTCAAATCCCATATTATCTGATTAGAACTGGATTTTATGAGTCTACATTGCCAGACAATCTTGGATAAGTAGATAATCTAGGATCATCTTCTGAGATACAGGGTAGTGTAGATCCAGTTTAAGATATAGGTAGCTTCATGGTTTCAAGTTACAGGAGGATATAATCTTATTGTGCATTAGAAGGAACTTCTTGATAGTAAGCACAATTCATCAATGGATTGAATTACTTAAAGAAGCAGGGGTCTTGTTCTCTGGACATATTCAAAAAGAAGCTAAGTAGCTAAATGCTGGGGATGGTCTTGTGGGATTCCACCCTTGAGCAGGGGACTGGAGTTGATGACCTATAGGACTTTTTCAGTTCTATTATTCTTTGGGCCCGCCCAGAGAGGGACATGTCTCAGTTTTTACAGATGTGTTCAGACGGCACCTCCTATAAAAACACATTAATTTGGAACAAACAAAGGTTTCCCTGGTTTGTTCTGAATTAATTTGACACCCTGTTAGATCTGGGCATTCTTGAGAGGCCCGGGTCTAATTGGGTATTGGGCCTGTGGAGACTCACTTCCAGGTAGTCTCTGGACTACCTGGGGGGTGAGTCCCCATTGCCATCCTGAACCTTTTGGGATCCTGAAGCACCCCCTATCCCCATTTATCCCTAGAAGCTAAGTAAGGTACCTGGCCACCATAAATTCCCTCATCGTGTGTAGACTCATATAATCCAATTGTGGATTATCTGCTTTGATTATCTGGATTATATGGTAGTGTAGAAGGAGCCTAAGAGATCACTTTTCTCATTATGAACTTATCCAGTAACTAAGATCACCAGGAAAGGAAGTTTAGAAGGGGCCTCATAAATAGCAAAGGAAGACATCAAAAATGCTATTTTTGTGACCTTATTGCAGTTGAAATCTATATATATAAATTTGTTAGGGGCATCCAACGAGGAAACAAAACTCAACCCCCCCCCCCCCAACGAAACTTAACCAAAATTCCCATGCCCATAACACAACCCACAAGGTACAAACATATCTACTCAAAATGAAAAACAACACAACAACACACTCACAAAACGGCAAAACAACAAAACTCAAAAATCCCCCAACGAAACTTAACCAAAATCCCTGTGCCCATAACACAACCCACAAGGTACAAACATACCTACTCAAAATGAAAAACAACACAACAACACACTCACAAAACGGCAAAACAACAAAACTCAAAAATCCCCCAATGAAACATAACTAAAATCCCCGTGCCCATAACACAACCCACAAGAAACAAACATACCTACTCAAAATGAAAAACAACACAGCAACACACTCACAAAACGGCAAAACAACAAAACTCAAAAATCCCCCAACGAAACTTAACCAAAATCCCTGTGCCCATAACACAACCCACAAGGTATAAACATATCTACTCAAAATGAAAAACAACACAACAACACACTCACAAAACGGCAAAACAACAAAACTCAAAAATCCCCCAATGAAACTTAACTAAAATCCCCGTGCCCATAACACAACCCACAAGGTACAAACATATCTACTCAAAATGAAAAACAACACAACAACACACTCACAAAACGGCAAAAGAACAAAACTCAAAAATCCCCCAATGAAACTTAACCAAAATCCCCGTGCCCATAACACAACGCACAAGGTACAAACATACCTACTCAAAATGAAAAACAACACACTCACAAAACGGCAAAAGAACAAAACTCAAAAATCCCCCAACGAAACTTAACTAAAATCCCCGTGCCCATAACACAACCCACAAGGTACAAACATATCTACTCAAAATGAAAAACAATGCAACAACACACTCACAAAACGGCAAAGCAACAAAACTCAAACATCCCCCAACGAAACTTAACCAAAATCCCCGTGCACATAACACAACCCACAAGGTACAAACATATCTACTCAAAATGAAAAACAACACAACAACACACTCACAAAACGGCAAAAGAACAAAACTCAAAAATCCCCCAACGAAACTTAACCAAAATTCCCGTGCCCATAGCACAACCCACAAGGTACAAACATATCTACTCAAAATGAAAAACAACACAACACACTCACAAAATGGCAAAACAACTGAGCATGCGCATTGGCGCCCAGCCGCAAGTTCCATCGCGCGCGCACATGGCCTTCTGGCCAACGTTCCCTCTGCGGAAACCATGCCCACTCCAAGCCCCGCCGCGCCGCTTCCCGCACACACCCCCCCCTGCCACACACACACACGCAACCCCACGCTCCATCACTCCCCCCGCCGCCGCACACACACGCAACCCCACTCCCCCCGCCGCCGCACACACACACGCAACCCCAGGCTCCATCACTCCCCCCCCGCCACACACACACACGCAACCCCACGCTCCATCACTCCCCTGCCCCAATCTTACCTCCTTTTACTTCAGGCCACCTCCAAACCCCACCCCGCCCCTTCTCGCCCTGTCAAAATCTAGGAAAGACAGGAAGGAAGGAAAGAAGGAAGAAAGAGAAAGGGAGGTAAAGAAACAGGGGGAAGGAAGGAAAGTTAGAGGAAGAAGAAAAGGAAAGAAAAGGAAAGATGGAAGGAAAGGAAAGAGAGACAGCAGAAGAGAAAGAAAAAGGGGGAAGGAAGGAAAGAGATAGAGAAAGAAGAGGAGAAGGAAAGATGGGAAGGAAGGAAGGAAGGAAGGAAGGAAGGAAGGAAGGAAGGAAGAAGGGAGGGAGGGAGGGAGGGAGGGAGGGAGAGAAAGAGGGAAGATTGGCCACAGCAACACGTGGTGGGTAAAGGTTGTTATTTCTATTATTATTATTATGCTATTGTTCCTCTGAGACCCTTTTAGGGGGAATGGGAGAGGTGTCAGGTCTCGGAGTCAATGCATTGCATTATTGTTATTGTTATGATGGTGGTGAAATAAAAGGAAATAAAAAGTGAAAGAAGGAAGCAAACAGGGAGGGAAGAAAGGCAAAGGAAGAAAGGGGGAGGGAATGAAGGAAAGAGAAAAGGATGAAACCAAGTAGTGAAAGAAGGAAAGAAAGAAAGAGGGAGAGAAGGAAGAAAGGAGAGAAAGGGGGAGGAAAAGGGGGAAGGAATAGGTAGGTACCTCTCTTTCATAATAGTCCAGATATCTACCTCAACTTTGATAAGTTTTACTATAGGCCACAGCAACGCGTGGCAGGGCACAGCTAGTGATATCATAAAATCATACAGAATAAGTTTTCATCTCACAAGATTTCCTGCATTATGCTTGACGTACCTCTTTCATTTCCTCCTAGTTTATAGATCAGTAGTGTCACCTACAACCTCATCACATTGAGGCTATAATATGATAATATTATGAAGTGAGCAGAATTCAGAGAAATGTAGTTTAGGGAGGGAAGAAACTCTCTGCCACAGGGATCCTTGCCTTCCCAAACTGCATTTCCCAGAATTGTGTTTGTGCAAGAAGAACGGGGCTGTCCGCATTCAAGCCTTAATGTGATGAGGCTCTTAGTGTTTGTGGTTATAGAGATATTTATATTAAAATTATATTTCTACTGAAAATTATATTTCTACTGAAACACTGCAAACATGTTTCAAAGACAGTAATTTTGGTGTCACTACCCTCTGATGGTGTCACTTGGTGAGGTCTGCAACCCCATCACCCAGTCACTGATATAGATACAAGATAAAAATCCACCTGTTTAATCACTGATTTCCTACAAAGATGAATAGATAGTATATTTGAAGTCTCTCACTTTTCGATCATGAGATGTTGCTAAGAATGTCTAAACATTTGAGAAAATATTTTGAGGCTCCTGTTTCATTGAACATCCTGGCTCTGGAATTTTGGGAGTTGTCACCCCAAAAAGAAAGTTTTCCAAACTTTTACATTTTCAAATCATATGTACTGTATCTGGTTGCATTTGCATCTATTCTTGTTGCGCTATGACTTGTTCCTGTTAATAGGCAAATCAATATATTGAAGTCTTTTTGATAAGATGAAGATAGCTTCTATTATAATTTCTGACAAATAACACCATGTAATAAGTCCCACTAAGTTAAATTTGACTTACTCTTGCTTACGAGGGTTGAATGAAAAGTAATGCCTCCACCTTTGTAACTCAACAGATGGCAGTATTGGTATGCGGTAGGTACTGACTTGTTCAGTAGACTCTCCTCTACAGTTCCATTTTGGTGGGAAGCCTTAGCATTGAACGGTTGTGTTGTTAAAGTGCAAATTATGGAACCCTGCGCAGATGGTTGGTCAATGCGACTTAAGTAATGTGCAGTCATTGAATTCTTGACAGCAAAAGGTGTCACCCCAAAGGAGATTCATCAAAGAATGCAAGCTGTTTATGGTGATTGTGTTGATGTGAGTACTATGCGTCCTTGGGTGAGAAAGTTTGAAGATGTTAAGGTGGGAACATCTGACTTGCATGACAAACAAAGAGTTAGATGTCCTGTGACAGCAACCACCGAGTTTCACAAGCAAAAGGTTGACAGATTGATTCAGAACAATCATCGTATCACTCAGAGAGAAATGTCAAGCATAATCGGCAGTTCACAAGAACGTGTGGGTCACATTATTGCTTTGCTTGGCTACTGGAAGATCTGTGCAGAATGAGTTGCGGAAACAGAGGGTCGACTTCTTTTGTGATGGCTTCAGAAAACTTGTTCATTGTTGGCAGAAATGTATCCAATTGTCTGGTGATTATATGGAAAAATGAATAGTGGTAGTTAAAGAGCACATTCGAAGGATTATTTCTGCATTTGATTTATTAAAATAATCCCATCCAAACCCAAGTAACGAAGGTGGAGGCATTACTTTTCATTCATATGCAGAGGATTGCCGGCACTGTATAATGTGGGGTGGAGATAGTAGCACTTTGGATGTTGTTGAACTACAATTCCCACTTTTTCTTCACCATTCGTTACGCTGTTAAAGGCTGCTGGGACTTGCAGTCTACCGACATCCGGAGAGCCACAGTCTAAAAGATTGCCTAGTGATGTTAACAAAAGTGGGTCACATCCTCCCACCCTATGTGCAGCACATTGAAATCACTGATTGATCTCCTGCAACATCCATTAATAACTTTTTTTTCTAAGTACTGGCTTTAAAAACTTTGCTAGAACTAACTGTCAAAGTGTTTTAAAATACCAGAGCTGGGGAAAAATGACAAGCAGCACAAGTGTTTATTCCTCATAATTCCGGTGCACATTAGTTATGAACAACAATGGAAAAAATCTCGAAAATGTCTGTTTAATAAGATGGTCAGAAGCTCAAGAAAATTGCAAATAAAATAAACAAATTACAACTCGCACGTATTAAAATGTCTATTTCTTTATACAACGTTTAGGATGAGAAAAATACGGATGTCTTATTTTTTGCAGAAACATATTAATCTTAAAGTGATGCCAGGAATATAAATCACTGTCTACTAAATAGGTAGGGTTCCGAGTACAGTAAAGCCATATATTTAAATTTTCTAAACACTGTGTCATTGACTCAGCAGTGTAAAGTGTTGCAGCTCCTTATAAAGGAAAACATTGGAAACTACCCATGATTCTATGTTTTGTCTCACAATCATGCACAAATAAAGAAAGTTGTAAATGCAAACAATTCATTCCTTGTACAAATGACAGCATCAGGCTGTTTTTATACACTACCTCACTGAGTGAGATCTCTGAGCAATAGCCAATGAATGCAAGATCCTTCTAAACCTAGAATTGAGTGTGTGATGAAAAAAGACACAAGGCTGTGGACTATGATTGTTATGTGAATTTCAGCTTCTGCAGGAACCGCAGGTTCAGAATCTGACATGTCTAACTTTCCAGAAGGCCAGATGAGACACAGACAGGTTGAAGGCAAAATCAGAGGCTTTTATAATAATAATAATAATAATAATAATAATAATAATAATAATGTTGTTCATTCGTTCAGTTGTTTCCGACTCTTCGTGACCTCATGGACCATCCCACGCCAGAGCTCCCTGTCGGCCGTCACCACCCCCAGCTCCTTCAAGGTCAGTCCAGTCACTTCAAGGATGCCATCCATCTTGCCCTTGGTCGGTCTCTCTTCCTTTTACCTTCTACTTTCCCCAGCATAATTGTCTTCTCTAGGTTTTGCTGTCTCCTCATGATGTGGCCAAAGTACTTCAACTTTGTCTCTAGTATCCTTCCCTCCAGTGAGCATTCGGGCTTTATTTCCTGGAGGATGGACTGGTTCGATCTTCTCGCAGTCCAAGGCACTCTCAGAACTTTCCTCCAATACCACTGTTCAAAAGCATCTATCTTCCTTCGCTCAGCCTTCCCTAAGGTCCAGCTCTCACATCCGTAGGTTACTACAGGGAATACCATGGCTTTATTTATAATCTTTATTTATACCCACCACCATCACCCCAGTGGGGACTCGGAGTGGCTTACATGGGGCCAAGCCTGGACAACATATTACAGCAATAAAATCAGAGCATAAATGACAAATAACAACATCCAAAATTACATAAGAGAAAGGAAAAAAAGTAGTCCTAAAATACCATTCTAATAAACACAATCACAATAACGATAACAATGGGCGGGCAACATATACAGGATAAAACAATTAAAAGACTGTAATGAGATAAAATAGGAGCAGGACATTAACGGGGAACTCATAAAACACATAGAGTTGTGAGGTTAAACTTCCAATTTGGGGGCTGCGAGTCCAGTAGCAAAAAAAAAAAAAAGAACAACAACAACAACAAAAAACGATGAGGGGTGCAAAATGTCATGATGTGCACCTACTCACCAAAGGCGCAGCAGAAGAGCCAGGTTTTAAGGTTCTTTTTGAACATTTCTAGTGAAGGGGCTTTCCTGATCTGTCCAGGTAAAGAGTTCCAAAGTCGGGGAGCCACAGAGGAGAAGGCTCTCTCCCTTGTACCCACAAGACGGGCTTGTGGGGTTGGTAGGGGTGAAAGGAGGACCTCCCCCGATGTATCTTGGTACATAGAGAGAGATGCGGTCATTTATTCTCAATGGCCAAATAGGATTTCAGTGGAGACAGCACTCCAAAGAACTGACATACCACAATTGTAAATGTATGCCCTGTCTATTGTATATTTTACAGCTATTAAGAATCCCGTGCTAGCCCCTGGTTGGTCCAGGAAATGTCTGGCTAGAATCTATTCCCTGGTTGGTCCAGGGCTCCACCCAATGTCATCGCTGGTTGGTCTTCATTGTGGTGAGAAAAATTTATAAACTGTGATTGGATTATTTTGAAGAGTGTGCCCATTTATTGATCCATCCCTGATCAATGGATAGACTAAAATAGGTCTTGATATCTCAGCTCTGGTTGATACAATGACTGCCAGACCAGGAAAATGAAGGAGTGCTTATGATTTTGGACATTTCAGTGGGAGCCCTAGAAATTGGTCCAGTTTGGGGACATGTTCCCAGGAATAAATCTGGACCATGAAAATTAGGGATTGCATCCTGAAGTTGGAGGTGTGTGGCAACATTCCAACATTCCAACATGAAAAGGTTGGTACAGGACAAAAGGGGAAGTCAAAGTGGGCCCACTATATGTCACAATGGAACCACATATCATAATTCATATTTTTGGAGTCCAATTTTAATATCATGGTTTGAAATGGTGAACTAACTTCCTAGCATGAAATCATCATAAGGATGGGACTTTGAGCGCATCAATTGAGAGGAAAGCTTCTTCCTTTTGATGGTTGGCTTCAAAATATTCAATCAAATCTATTACGATTCTAATATTATCTTTTAAATTCCATATCAGTAAAAAAACCACCTGTTCTTCTCCAATCCATTCGTTTAAAAATTCTTTTTTTAAAGGATATTTGTGAAAATTTTAAAGTCCACGTTGAGGAGTGTTATTGGATGGTAGTTACCTATATCTGTTTTTTCCATTTGATCTTTATGTATCACTATTATTTCCCCCATTTTCCAAGTATCCTGGATACCTTGGTTCTTAAGTATACCATTCCTAACTTTCTTAAGTGGTGGAATAAGTTCTTGTTTTAATATTTTGTAGTAACCCGCTGTGAACCCGTCCGGGCCAGGGGCTTTATTAGCATTCATTTTATTTATTGCACTCACAATCTCCTCATCTGTTATTTCTTTATTAAGTTTCTCCCTCTGGTTATCGGATATCTTTGGAAAATTTAATTGGCCTATATATCTAAATATCTCATCCTTCGAGATATGGTATTTCATATAAAGTTGCTTAAATAACTGCTTAAATTCTTCCAGAATCTCTTTGTCTGTATTTATTTCTTTATCTCCTTTTTAAACTTGTTATTTGTTGTGATTGCTTTTTTTGACCCAATACTTTTTAATATGTACATGAAAAACTGAGACAGATCATCTGGAGACATGGGATAAAGTGATATCAGTATGTTTGTGACACCCAAATATATTTCTCCACTCCTTCAAAAACGGCCTTAGCTAAGGATAGTGTGTCTCCTCTGAATGAATGCTTGGAGGAGGTAACTGTCTGCATGAAGAAAAATAAATTGAATCTAAATCCACACAAGACAGAGATGCATGACACTAAGGGTACTAACCTGTGGTTGGATATGTGTAAACCAATTCTAGATGGGGTTTCACTCCCCCTGAAAGACCGTTTGCAGCTTGGAAGTGTGCCTAGATCTTTCTCTCCAAATGTTAGCCAAGATAGATGCGACAGTCAAGAGCGCTTATTGTCAGGACCTAAAAATGGTAGTGCATATGCTGGTAACTTCAGTGCTGTGCATTGAGATACCTCTGTTGCCAGTTAGTTCAAAGCATGGCTACTAGATTGGTTATGGATACATCTAGGAGGGAGCATATTACACCTATACTAAATCACTTCACTGGTTGCCAATTAGTTTCCAAGCAAAGTATAAACTGTTAGTTATAACTGTTAACGCCCTACATGGTTTGGGTCCAGGTTACCTACAGGATTGCTTTCCCCCCCATATAATCCTCCTGTATACTTTGGTCCCCTGGAGGACATTTACTTCAACCAGCCAGAACCCAATCAGGACCTTTTCATTAGTTGTGGAATGAAATGCCAAAGAGATTCAACAGTTTAATGAGCTGTCAAATTTTAAAACATAATTGCAGATCTAACTCTTCTGGCAGGCCTACCTCTCTTGCTATGCTTAGCAGTTGACTGGTAGGGCCAAGAATTCAGTCTAAGTTTCTTACTCTTATGGGTTGGTGTGCATGTGTGGGAGAAACAAGATGGGATAATTGTGGCCCTAGTACACAACCCAGGATTTTAGTCAAAATTGACTTCAATTGAAAGATTTGATAGCTGATTGTCCTTAGCAGCAAGGAATGGTATTGGGGGAAGGCCCTCCCATCATACAAGTGTTGAATGAAAAGTAATGCCTCCATCTTCGTTACTTGGGTTTGGATGAGAATATTTTAATAAATCAAATGCAGAAATAATCCTTAGAATGTGCTCTTTAACTACCACTATTCACTTTTCCACATAATCACCAGACATTTGGATAAATTTCTGCCAATGATGAACAAGTTTTCTGAAATCGTCATGGAAGAAGTCGACACTCTGTTTCCACAACCAGCATCTCACAGTTCTCTCAATGTATTCATCGTGCACAGATCTTCTGATAGCCAAGCAAAGCAATAATGTGACCCACACATTCTTGTGAAATGCCGATTAAGCTTGAAATTTCTCTCTGAGTGATACAACGATACTCCTGAATCAATCTGTCAATCTTTTGCTTGTGAAACTTGGTGGTTGCTGTCACAGGACATCCAACTCTTTGTTTGTCACGCAAGTCAGATGTTCCCACCTCAAAATCTTTAAACTTACTCCCCCAAGGACGCACTGTAATCGCATCAACACAATCACCATATGTACATGCATGTGTACATGCCTATCTACCTTATTCAATCAAAATAAATAGTTTTATTAAAAAAAACACAATCACAATAAACAGCTTGTATTCTCTGATGAACTCTTTTGGCGTGACAACTTCTACTGTCAAGAATTCAATGACTGCACATTGCTTAAGTCGCAGTGACCGTCCGTCTGCACAGGGTTCCATACTTCACACTTTAACAACACAACCGTTCCCAAGGGCTGAGAAAAGCAGTATATAAATGAAGTAAATAAATAAATAAATAAGGCTTCCTGAAGGCCCATAGCCAGGATTTCGATTCGGGGAGGGGTGGCTGAGTTTGTTTCGGGGGGGCTGAGTCTGAGTGAACGAGGGTCTACCCTAGCAAACCTTTTGTATTGTTATCCCAATACCCCCATGCATATGGGATATATTGAGTATGGTGATCAGATCATGATATGAATAAACATAACAGTTTAAATAATGCACCAGTAAGGCCTTTTCGCGGACCACCATGAGAATTTCGGGGGGGAGGCTGAAGCCCCTCAAGCCCTCCCCCTGGCTACATGCCTGGTTTCCTGCCAAAATGGAACTGTAGAGGAGAGTCTACTGAACAAGCCAGTACCTGCCGCATACCAGTACTGCCATCTTTTGAGGAGTTACAAAGGTGTAGGCATTACTTTTCATTCAACCTTCATATGTCTATGGATTCACAGAATCCTAGAGTTGGAATGGATTACAGTGGATATTTTGCATTCTCACACTAGAGCTTAAAGAGTAAGCAATAAGTTTGCATCCCATCTGAAATCCTGTGGCTGTCTCTTACAGAATTCTGGGACTTGTAGTTTAGTGAGATCCAGAATATCTCTGGTTGAACATTTTAAAGCCAGCCACTAAACTACAAGCCCCACAGGCAGCCAATTCTGCAGGAGACAGCCACAGGATTTCAGGTGGGATGCATACTCTTTGCCTACTCTTTCAGCTCTAGTGTGATACCGGCCACTGCCACACAAGTTTACACAATCTATCTTCCTGCAGAAAGGAAGAAGAAAGAGACCCTATGCACTCCAAGCTTTCAGTCAATGGGAACGCAGATGACAGAGCCTTATGCCTTATGCTATGATGCTACATCTTAGAATCATAGAATCAAAGAGTTGGAAGAGACCTCATGGGCCATCCAGTCCAACCCCCTGCCTAGAAGCAGGAATATTTCATTCAAATCACCCCTGACAGATGGCCATCCAGCCTCTGTTTAAAAGCTTCCAAAGAAGGAGCCTCCACCACACTCCGGGGCAGAGAGTTCCACTGCTGAATGGTTCTCACAGTCAGGAAGTTCTTCCTCATGTTCAGATGGAATCTCCTCTCTTGTAGTTTGAAGCCATTGTTCCGCGTCCTAGTCTCCAGGGCAGCAGAAAACAAGCTTGCTCCCTCCTCCCTGGGGCTTCCTCTCACATATTTATACATGGCTATCATATCCCCTCTCAGCCTTCTCTTCTTCAGGCTAAACATGCCCAGCTCCTTAAGCCGCTCCTCATAGGGCTTGTTCTCCAGACCCTTGATCATTTTAGTCGCCCTCCTCTGGACACATTCCAGCTTGTCAATATCTCTCTTGAATTGTGGTGCCCAGAATTGGACACAATATTCCAGGTGTGGTCTAACCAAAGCAGAATAGAGGGGTAGCATGACTTCCCTAGATCTAGACACTATGCTCCTATTGATGCAGGCCAAAATCCCATTGGCTTTTTTTGCCGCCACATGACATTGTTGGCTCATGTTTAACTTGTTGTCCACGAGGACTCCAAGATCTTTTTCACACGTAGTGCTCTCGAGCCAGGCATCCCCCATTCTGTATCTTAGACAAGGGGCATTGGTTTTTAAAAAAATAAATGCAAAAATATACTTGGAAGCGTAGTAGCCCCTTCTACATTTGAAATTTATCCTGTTTCAGGAAGAAAATGTCCAAGATGTTTAAAATCTTGATTTAATTTTTTTTTAAAAAAAATGAATTGCCTGTACTTTTTATAATTATTAGAAGCACTAGACTAGGTGAAGCTGTCTCATGGAGGGGGGTGGGGTAATGTTTCCAAACTTCAGACATAAAATTTGGGGCAGACGGAATGTTTAAAATCTGGGGATCAGCATTCGGTGCAGGTAATTTGATCAAAGACACCAGACATCATAGAGCTTCCATCCCAGGCCAAGAAAGATGGAAATTTTTCTGTAGGCTATGTATAGATGCCAATATGCAGTGATGATGAATGAAAAGGTTTTAGGTTTTTGTTTATTTCTGCTTCATTTGACACCAGAGCCAAAGAAATGTAAATTGTTTCATCCTTGGCAGAGTGGAGGAATGGTATTTTATTGAGAAAATATATCAAACAAAGCATACACTATAAAAGTTTCTGCACTGCATAGTGCAAAGGCAATTTTCAAGGTTCTGAGTGTTTTAAAAAGGAATTCCTTTCTTCCCTTATGTAGGCAATCTTTGTGGGAAAAGGGCCCTAATTCCACAACTACAGAATTACTAAAAGTTACAGTTACACTTGCAAAAGAGTGAGAGTTGCCCACATTATTACAAACATAATATAATGTAGCATATTATGAAGTTGGCAGATAGAGGACACACAAGAAGGGATGAAGCACAGAGGTGAGAAACAATTACTCTATTTTATGGCGTATAATACTACTTTTTAACCTAGGAAAACAATATCATACGAAAGCTGACTGGCACAACCTAGGGATCACAACCAGACACAGTGAAGACATCTTCCCTTGCACTATGCTACTCTGCTGCTATGCATGCCCAATGTGGAACACATCTCACCACGCTAAAACAGTGGATGTGGCTCTTAATGAGACATGCCGCATTATCACGGGGTGTCTGCGCCCTACACCACTGGAGAAATTACACTGTCTAGCCGGTATCGTACCACCTGACATCCACCAGGAAGTAGCAGTCAATAGTGAAAGGACCAAAGCAGTGACATCTCCAGCCCATCCCTTGTTTGGGTATCAGCCAGCACGTCAACGACTTAAATCTAGAAATAGTTTTCTAAGATCTACAGAGACACTCGCTGGAACACCTCAGCAAGCGAGAGTCCAAAAGTGGCAGGCTCAAACCGAGAACCTCAAGTGATGGCTGATACCACATGAGAGACTCCCCCCTGGGCACACAGAAAACTGGGCGACTTGGAAGGCGCTGAACAGACTGTGCTCTGGCACCACGAGATGCAGAGCCAACCTTAAGAAATGGGGCTACAAAGTGGAATCCACGACATGCGAGTGTGGAGAAGAGCAAACCACTGACCACCTGCTGCGATGCAACCTGAGCCCTGCTACATGCACAATGGAGGACCTCCTTGCGGCAACACCAGAGGCACTCCAAGTGGCCAGCTACTGGTCAAAGGACATTTAATCAACTACCAAACTCACAAATTTTGTGTTTTGTCTGTTTGTTTGTTTGTTTGTTTTTGTTAAAAATATAATACAAACGTCTGGTTGCTGATGACACGATAAATAAATAACCTAGGAAAATCTTCTCAAAAGTTGAGGGTCATCTTATACACCGGGGTCGTCTTATAGGGCGGGTGCTGAAACTTCCAAGCTGGATTCGATAACCTGTGGTTGCCGCATGTGTGTGTGTGTGTGTGTGGGGGGGGGGGTCCAAAATGGCTGCATGTGGTGGTCATGTAAAAAAGCAAAAGGTTTGGGGAAGGAAATACAGGAAAATTTACAAAAAAATGTTAAAAATTAGGATACCACTCAAACCAGAAATATTTTTATTGGGACTCACTGAACAAAAAATGGATAGCAATACTGATAAACTCCTTTTCCTATTGACAACTGCCACAAGAATACACTATGTGAGATTAAAGAGAAAAAAATGAAGCACCTAAAATTGAAGACTGGAATAAAAAGGTTATGGACATAAGAAACATGGATGGATTAATCTGTTTGTTACAAAAAATACAAAAGAAAATAAGGAAAGAGCCAGATTGGACATTTATAACCAAATATTTAAAGTAAGAACAAAAAATAACTACAAGAATAGAAATTTCTCACATACCAAAAGGAGAATGTGCAGAAGAAAGGGAGAAAGGAGATGAGAAGAATAATAAAGGTCGAAAAAGAAGGAAAAGGAAGAATCTCTTCTTGAAATGGCCTGGAAGCAGGACTGAGGATATCACCATTTCGCCTTTCTCCCTATCTTGCTTTTCTTTTCCTTTTTTCCTTCTTCTTTTCTTTTTTCTTCCCTCTCCCTATCTTTCCCCTCCTTTCTTCCCCTCACATCTTTCCCTTTTACCTATTACCATTTTCTCCCTTCTTACACAATATACTACTACATTTTTCCTTTCTTTGCTTTTCTTCTCTTTTCTTCTTCTTTTTTTCTTTATATGATTTTAAAGTTTTTATGATGTATTGTGAAAATTATTCAATAAAGTTTTTTTTTTTAAAAAAAAAAGGTTGCAGCTGCATTCCCACCGTATGCGGTGACCGTAGGAAAGCAGCAAGGGCAGGGCTGTGCAAGTACAGTAGAAGAAAATCCATTCACCAGGATTCGTGGAAAGAAGTGACTTCACGTGGTCCCAATGACGAGGTGAAGGGGCGCCTCACCGGCAAGGTGTAAGTGAAAGGCAGAGAAAGCTGCAGGTGTCCAGGATGCCCAGGGTATGGAAAAAAAGAGATAGAGCAGCTCTGTGCCCAGAAAAACATGCCTCTTTCACCCGTCTGGCTCACCCTTGTATCCTATTACCATACCTCCTTCTCTGCCTCTCAGATCTCGCTCCTGAGGACTGCAGTGAAGCAATGTAGGCACTCGTGTGCGAGATCAGAGAGGCAGAGAAGGAGGTATGGCAATAGGAAAATTACCATATTGAAATTAATTCTGATGTTTGTTTTTTTAATTATATTTTTATTGAGAATAAAATTTGCTCACAATAATGGAGCATAATAGGAAAGAGAGAAGTGAACTAGTTTAAATAGAAAGTGGGGGAACAATGTGCTCAGGAAAGTTAGAAAGAGAAGAGCGACAATGGGAGGAAAAGGGATAAGAAGAAGGAAAGAGAGAGAAAAAGTAGAAATAACAAATAATAGAAAAGGGGGAAAAGGCCAAGAAACTTCCAGGTCACAGAAGAACACGAAGAGTTGAGGAAAGAGTAAGGTGGGGTGCAGCTACAAGAAGGGAGAAGGAAACAGATATCGCGAGAAGAGAGAAGAGACAAGACGGGAAGACAAGAAACAAGGAAACAAGGAAAGTGGAGTGGTATCGAGGGTGACAGTAGTGGAATTGCAGCGGGAGAGAGAGGAAGGTAGAAGAAAAGGGAACCAAAGAGCAAGAAAAAAAAGGAAAGGGGTAGAAGCCAGTAGCCGAGTGGAGATTGGGAAGACAAACGACGGACCCAAAGAAAGAAAGAAGCAGAGGGACTAGAGGAAAAGGGACAGTGAGTAAATGACAAGAAGTTAATTATCTAGAGACAAACCAATCCAGACTACACACATAAACGGAAATCTGCTGGTTTTTTATATTTTTCATTTGGTGTGCATTGGAAGAGGGGTAGTCTTATACAGTGCATATATCCCAAACACTATATTTTAACTGGAGGTCGTCTTATACACCCAGTCGTCTTCCCACTTTCATCCCGTCAAAGCAAGTGATGTATCTTGAAGCTTTCAAGTGTAACCAGCGCCAGGTTAGGGACTTAGTGGAAGTCAAATATCTGGCTTCTTGTCTATCAAAATATTGTCACAATCTTGGGAAAAGATTACATGTGCAAAGACCACCATCTTCTATACATTTGGCTAATCCCTTATGTTTCTCCTAATGGGTCCAAAAGTTTCACTCCTAAACAGAAATCAGAAACTTTCTTGCTTTGAGTATTGCTGGATGAGATTCAGCAAGCAGACCATATTTGAAAGAACCCCTTTCAACACTGCTGGAACTTCAGATTTAAGTGTGGCAAAACATTTAAAATAAAATTAATTTTGTTCCAATCCATTGTTTGCTTGCAGAACTCAAACATTTTGGTCTTTTCAAAATAAGCAGTGCAACCTTATGCATATCCACTTAGAAGCCTGACTCAGTGAATTCAAAGCATGTCACTTCCTACCAAGTGTATTTTGAATTGCAGCCTTAGGGCGATTTAGTATAACATAAACATACAGCATGAATCAATTTGCTCTGTGTATTGTCGAAGGCTTTCATGGCTGGAATCACTAGGTTCTTGTGGCTTTTTCGGGCTATATGGCCATGTTCTCAAGGCATTTTCTCCTGACGTTTCGCCTGCATCTATGGCAAGCATCCTCAGAGGTAGTGAGGTCTGTTGGAATTAGGAAAATGGGTTTATATATCTGTGGAATGACTGGGGTGGGGCAAAATAATGAAGGTGGTCAATTGAAACATTCATACCTAGCTCCAGCAGAGAAGAGCTCTTTGCCCCACCCCAGTCATTCCACAGATATATAAACCCATTTTCCTAATTCCAGCAGACCTCACTACCTCTGAGGACGCTTGCCATAGATGCAGGCGAAACATCAGGAGAAAATGCCTCGAGAACATGGCCATATATCCCGAAAAAACCCACAAGAGCCTAATTTGCCCTGTGTCTTCATTGTGAGGTGCATAAAAAACTGGCCTCTCATGATTATAAAACTGAAGCGCTAGTAATAGTCCGCACTTTTTTGTCAGCAAGATAGGTTTTTATTTCAATTAAACTGAAATACCCTTATAGTAATGTTGATTATGACCTGTTCACTGTCTGGTGCAAAAGAAAAGGCAAAGAGAAAAAAAGGCCTAAGAGGGAATGTCTACTGTTCTCTCCCCACTCCTTTTCCTTTGCACATTTGATATGGCTTTCATTGTTGTGGAGGAAATGGGTGTGGGTGTTACTGCTACCATCATAAGCACTGATTTCAGTACAGTATAAGCAACTGGGACTCTTAAATTATCCTTGGTTTGTGGGATGGGTCATACTGCCAGAAAAACATGGAGTAAAAGAGTAAAACGGGACTGCTATTTTGATACAGCTATAAGATACTTCTTCCAGTTCTCTCGGAGATTCTTTTGCTTGGTTTGCCTCTTTGATTTTGGTCTTAATAGGTGTTTTTCTGTTACCAGAATGTGTTTTTCCCCACCCCTCTTGTGGTGATATTTCCCAGGTTTAAGGCTTGATCTTGGTCACAAATCTTCCCCCACAAATGATAAGCATTTTTAAAACATCGGTTTAGTTTATACTGAAGAAGTGGAGTTTTGTTTTTGGGTTCTAGATTCTTTCTATCATGCCTCATGTAGATTCTTCTCAACACAGTCTCTAAATCTCATTTGTCCAATCCTTGAATGCCTGCCATAGTCTTCTGCCTGCCTGAATTTCCCTGCTTGAGTTCCTTACCTGATGGCTTCTTGGCCTCAGAAATTGGTGTTTAATTAACTGAATTCCTGGTAGATTGTTGGCTTTACCTTTTTGTCGAGTAATTTCACTTACCACAAAGTAGCAGGTTCAGAAGACTAACTAATTCAAAAAGCCAAATCAGACACAGATGAGTTCAAAGGCAAAACCAGAGGTATTTATTCTCACTGGCCAGAGAGGATGCCAGCAGTGAAAATACTCCAAAATACATTTGTATATTTTAAATTGTAGACGGAGCCCCTGGTGGTGCAGTGGGTTAAACCGCTGAGCTGCTAAATTTGTTGACTGAAAGGTCACAGTTTCAAATCAGGGGATCGGTGTGAGCTTCCGCTGTCAGCCCAGTTCTGTAAACCTAGCAGTTCGAAAACATGAAAATGTGGGTAGATCAATAGGTACCGCTCCAGCGGGAAGGTAACGGTGCTCCATGCAGTCACACCAACCACATGACCTTGGAGGTGTCTACAGACAACGCCCGCTCTTTGGCTTAGAAATGGAGATGAGCACCAACCCCTAGTGTTGGACACGACTCGACTTACCTACTTTTGGTTTTTCTATTAATGTATATGTGTGATTTAATGAAGAAACTATGGGCACTCCCCTCCACTTTCCTAAATCATTAGATTGAGCACAAAATTAGAAGCATATGTAATAATCAGGCAACAAAGGACTATTCCAATGTGTAAATTAGTAACATTTTATTGTTGAAGATAATATTTATTGCTAAATGCAGGACAGAGTTCAAGACAGATACGTGAATATCTGATCAACGTATAATTGCATTGACAATAACTCCATGATGATTTCTCAAGAAGCCATACCATTTATACATGTGAAAAAAGTTATGAAAATCTTAAAAGACACTTTATTTTTTATTTTGATTCTTTAAAAAGGAACCTTCAGACTCTACTCAAGACGTTGAATGCATAGTCCCCAGTGTCCAATCAATCTTCAGAGTCTCCTTGCATAAAGTAAGGTTTTAATCCTAAACCTATTGAGAAAATAAGCCTCTGAATATAACAGGATTCACTTTCAGGTAGCATTTCTGAATGTGCGGTTAATGTTTTTGAATTAAAATGTCTGTGATCCAAAGACCTGCATTACTAGATCCATGCTCCTAAGCAGGTTTTGGTGGCTTTGTCTTTTTTCAATTAATGGAGTCTTAAAACTAACAATAAATTGCTTTTGAAAATTAAGAATTTTTCCAAAATGATACAAGTTTATCATTTATTATAGTTTCGCTTTGTGATTATAGCTTTTTAAAAAGGTTAGATCCCAGTTACTATTCCTGAAGAACAAACATTTAAGATCAGAATCTATGTTTTTGATTGCATTTCCATTAGAAATTATTTTCTTTCACCTTTTGTTTGAAGCCAAACTGATATGGCACAGTTTCCTACAGCCATACAGCACTCTGATAAATATGTTTAGTGTTAAAAATGAGGACATCAAAGAACTTTTGTTTAATGAATTTTATATTAAACTAGGACTTAGCAATTACTGCAATTATTATTGAAATTATATGGAAGCAGGGCATCATTATAAATTCATTATCTTCAAATACTTCATTTGACTACATTTCATAAGGCCATTCATCTTAAGAGTTGACAACATTGCAAAACTGAAAGTCAACAAATGAGATCACTGAGCTCAATCTGAATCATTAATGCAATTCCAACCATCTCAAAGAGATTATCTCCAGCATTTCGTTTGGACAGTTCTGTCACCTTAAAGTGATGTTTTCTCTGGTTCCGTAACTGTTGCAGTATATTCTTCATTTAGTAAGGAGTTCACCTGTTTCTGTGCACAAGAAAGGAACAATTCCAAACTGGATAGGCTACGCCGACGTATAACTTGATCAAGCTGTTGGGACAGAGAAAAATACATTTAGGAAAGTGATCTGTTTATAGAAGGATATGCAATTGCGTAAGAGATCAACATTCTACTATACCTATGTCTGAACATTTAGAAATGTGGTACCATATATACTAGAAGATAAGCTGACCTTTTTATGGGCTTTAAAAACCTCCCTTGGCTTATAATGGAGTCAAGCTGTGCAGCGGAGCCTGGAGGCCATTGCTTGCAATATATGATATATTTCTCTCTCATCTTCCCCTCCCTAAACAGTGTGTTTTCTTTTCTGCTTCTGCTCCTCCTTCCAGGCTGGAATATTTTAAAAGGGAAAGGAGGGGGGGGGGGGGAGAAGCCCTTGAAAGTCAGACAAATAATTTAATCTTATAAAAGCATTTTCCTCTGAAATATTTGTTAATCTCTCCTACAGATATATAGGTATTTTCCCCTGGAAGCATTTGCAATCCCATACCTGTATATCTGTATCTATCTATGGACATTAATTTTATATATGAATTTCCCCCTCATACATATATTTGCAGGTCTTTGCAAAGCTTATATACATATAGATATGTAGAGATTTCCATGTACTCATATATACATTATTTTATATATGAATTTTTCCCTCACATGTTTGCAATTGTCTGCATATTCTATGTAGTACATAGATATCGATAAATATATAGAGGTACAGTGTTCCCTTGCTACTTTGTGGTTCTCTTTTAGCAAACTCGCTGTTTCACAGGTTTTTGAAAATATTAACATAAAATATAAAATATTTACATCCATTGGAAGCCAGGGACCCTGGCAGTGTGGCTGCCTGAGGCATGACAGGGAAGGCCTGTCTCCCTGACCTCCACAGACTCTGGAAGTGTGGCGGCCTGATGTGTGGCGGGGAAGGCCTGCCTCCTTGACCTGCCACTGCCTGCGTAGCTCTGGAAGCTCTACAAGGGTCTGCGGAGGCCAGGGAGGCAGGCAGGGCCGGGAGGTGGGTAAGGAAGTGCAGGTAAGAAAATAATGTATAAAATAATGTATAAAAATAGTATGGTGTCCCTACTGGAACGGAACTCCCACAATAAGTGAGGAAACATTGTATATGTGTATATATAAAAATAATTTTATATACGAATTTTCCCCTCACATATTTGCAAGTTTTCGCAAATACTATATAATTATCTCTATATAGAGATATCTGGATAGATACATATGAATATAGATATATAGGGTTTGCAAATATTACAGAGGAAATGCACGTGTGTGTGTGCGTGCACACACACACAAACACACACACAGATGTCTAGATAGATATGAACATATATATATAGGGCTTGCAAATATTGCAGAAGGGAAGTGCACTTGCAGTGCCTTGTTAACCGCCTCGAGTCCCTTTTTGGTTTATTATTATTTTGTTGTTGTTGTTGTTGTTGTTATAGAGAGAGAGAGAGAATTTGCAAAATTTCAGGGGAAATGCATATATGAAATTAGTATTTATAATTATAGATCTATATCTAACTCTGTATTGTTTATATAGGTATTGAATGTTTGCCTGTTACTATGATGGAAGCCTGCCTGAGTCCCCATGGGGAGATAGGGCGGGATACAAATGAAATAATAATAATAATAATAATAATAATAATAATAAGAAGAAGAAGAAGAAGAAGAAGAAGAAGAAGAAGAAGTTATTGTTGATTCCATATTGTTTTTTTGGACCCTACTTTTCCATTTACAGAGCTAGTTTACTGTTTGCCTTAGAAATACATATTCAAAAACATTTAACCTACTGATGCCTCAATTAATGTAATTTTATTGGTATCTAATTTTTATTTTGAAATTTACCAGTAGCTGCTGCATTTCCCACCCTAGGCTTATACTCGAATCAGTAAGTTTTCCCAGGTTTTTTTGTGATAAAATTAGGTGCCTCAGTTTATATTTGGGTCAGCTTATATTCAAGTATATATGGTACATTCTACATTGTTCACTGCACATGACTGATGTATCTCTAATTTCAAATATGAAAGATTAAAATAAAAACTGTGAATGATTTTGTCCATGCAAATATAACTTTGGTTATTATGAGGCAAGCTGTGGCTTTCTGCAGGTTGGTTTACTAGAAGTTTTGGCCATCCAAATGATAGATCTGGAGATTTATAATCTGAAACATCTGGATGTCCAAAGCATGTCCAGTATTTTTCCACTCCTGCATTAGGTAATAACATGGGTTATCAGTGGGTTTCCCCCAAATCTATGATGCAGTAAAGTCCAATTTCTCAAGAAGAATAAGATTTATATAATCAAGAATCTACTTTTACAAAACGCTGAAAAAATGTCCCATCATTCCTGCTTCTCGGTGAATTCTTCTAACATGGAAATCTGTCAGAAACCAGTGGCCTCCAGATATTGCTGTACCTAAATCCAGTCATAGCAACCAGCTAGTATGATGGGATTTATTTATGTAGTTTTTAATATCTTAAATTACTCACAGTATACAAATCTTTAAAAAATCAATATAACAAGTCTCAGTATAGAAGTTAAAATACAATTAAACTCACTTTGACTTAAATGCAAGTGTCCTCTATCTACTAGCAAGAAAACATTTCCTTATTTGGGCTTGGAAATGGTTTTCACACTTTTTCTCATTTTGTTCTTAGCTTTATTGGTACACTACCTTTTCCCTCAAACTAGACTCAAGGCAGTCATACACATGACAATAAGTACAAAGTAGTTAAAATGTACCAAAAGCCACAACGAAGAATTAAAATATTTATAGACTGAAGAGTATCAACAACACTGGAACAATTCAGAACCAAAAATTTTAAAATGTTAAGCGATTTAAAAATGGTAACAATGAAACTATACAACACGCTAAGGTTTGTTATATTTTAAATACCTTTAAACTGTTTTTATCTGTGCTTGATTTCTGAATAACTTATTTGAGATGTTATTTTTTTAATCTATAATTACTGATTAGATTTAGATGTGTATAATTTGTGATCATCTGTTTTGGACTTCATCTACACTGATGAAATTTTTTTTGTTTGGCATCCATTTTCCTGGTTCACATTGGCTCCAGCAGTGACCTTGTTAACAAATCATATAATCATAGTGAGGTCACCATAACCGGCCTCATTTCCCCCTCTCGCATTTCAAATTCTTTGCATGAACTCTTCACTTTTTTCCATAATACATGGAATAAAATTTTTCTGTTCAGTGAAATATCCATACACAAGAACCTTCTTTAAAGAAATGTAAACTTTATTTGAGAAAGCCACTTCCGAGAGTGGTTCATCTCCTAACAGACAATTGTACCCACCACTAACTCTTCTCCCAAACTTCACAGAGAAGCAAGGTTGCCTGGAGGGATGACTACATGCCTAAATATCTGGATTGTCATGGATGTGGTTCATCAGGGTGAGAGCCGCTATAAGGTATGATTTTGTTTTAGTCTGTGTAGACAAGCCCTAAGTTCCTGTACTTTTAGGATATTATTTAAATAAATAATATTGAAGAACAGGTTTTGTTAAATTCCTTCTATCTCTTAGAGATCAGAATCCCAGTTCAACCATACACTGAACATATTTAAAAAGTAAATGCAAAATAGGAGGTTGTTGTTCATTCGTTCAATCGTTTCCGACTATTTGTGACCTCATGGACCAGCCCATGCTAGAGCTCCCTGTCGGCCTTTACCACCCCCAGCTCCTTCAGAGTCAAGCCAGTCACTTCAAGGATGCCATCCATCCATCTTGCCCTTGGTCGGCCACTCTTCCTTTTTCCTTCCATTTTCCCCAGCATCATTGTCTTCTCTAAGCTTTCCTGTCTCCTCATGATGTGGCCAAAGTACTTCAACTTTGTCTCCAATATCCTTCCCTCCAATGAGCAGTCAGGCTTTATTTCTTGAAGTATGGACTGGTTGGATCTTAATAGGAGGATCAAGACTTAAAAATAGGAGGATCAAGACTTAAAAGTAACACCTATTAATATCTTCTCTTCAGGTGTATAACTCAAGCAAGTACAGAATTCGAATTTAAGATTCATTATGTTTCTTAAAAACCTTCTTAAATTGATTGACTTTCTCCTCATTTTTAAGGGAATATATCTGCTAAAGCTGAGAATATTTTTCCTTAGTTTGTACTATAATCTCTTAACAGCTATACTGTCAGCTCACAGTAGCTGTTCCCAAAGAAGACACAGGACCTCCATCCGTTATCAGCAAAGAACTTTACTACTGGACACATGAACATACAGAAAGCCGAGATTGACCAGCAGTGGCTGGTCACTCCTTATATACACGCACCCACAATTGAAACAACTGTTCCCGCCAAGCCAAAACCCCGCACAATATTCCCGCCAACAGCCAACCGTCTCCTTCCAAGGCCGCCAGCTGCAGAGTTCTTATCAGGGCCTGACGTCAGGATCCTAGTTTTCAGCGCCAAAACCAAGGGCCTGGAAACAGGATCCCGTATGTGTTTGGGTAAGGAATGGAAATAACTTGAACCATTCTTTTATTAAACTTCCACTCATAAAATGGGAGACGGGAGAAGAAGCCCTGAACCATGACACTACTGCAAATTCCTACTGGAAGTACAGACTGAGGATTGGCTACTTGAGAGATTAAACAGCCTAAGGTTTCTGCTTTTGAATTCTAAAAACTGGGTGAAAGAGAACTGGTGGTGTAGCAATTTAAAGCACCGAGCTGTTGAACTTGCTGACCAAAAAGTTGGTGTTTCAAATCCAGGAAGCAGGGTGAGCTCCTGCTGTTAAGCCCAGCTTCTGCTAAACATGCAAATGTGAATAAATCAATAGGTACAGCCTTGTTGGGAAGGTAACGGTGCTCCTTGCAGTCATGCTGACCACATGACCTTGGAGGTGTCTACGGAAAACGCAGGATCATTGGCTTAGAAATGGAGCACCACCCCCCAGAGTCAGACATGACTAGACTCAATGTCAGAAGAAATCTTTTCCTTTACCTTTAACCTTAAACATGATTAATAGAAATCGAGAACATGGGAAGCTTTAAGAACTTTGCAATCCTCACAAGGTGCCATAAACTGCAGAGGAATCTCATATCCTCTCTTCCACCACCACATAAGGGCAGTACTTCTAAGTGAAAGAGGGGAAAGGCAGGAACTTTGTACATTTAGGGGTTTTCCTGCCAGATAGTTTGATCAAAATATATGACTAAAGTGCAGGATCAAAGTTTGTGTTGGAAAAACCTCAGTTCAAAAAAGAGAGTGAAAGCAGAGAAAAGAGGTAGCAGAATTGTCAATAACACGGGAATAAAGGAAAGCTTGTAAGAGCAAGTTTTGTCCTATACTTAATAGGTTCTTTGATCCACAAATCCGCTAAACATGAGCAGGAAAGGGCAGTAGGTAACTAGTCATGGTTGAGTGTGGTGCAGCAAGTCAAACAGCCAGTGAAATACTGAGCTCCAGGAAATGCAATATTTTAAGGAACAAGATTTTGGCCTGTCTCCTGAAAGTTCTGTGGTTTGATCTGGCACAGCACTACAGCTTAGATGAGGAGGATGCTGAAGAACTATGGTGCGACCATTAGAAGCAGGACTTGTCACAACTTCTGGTTCTACTGCAGTATGCTGGGAGAAAATAACACCCTGCTGCACCCTGACTGCCAGCAGAACATACTTCCATTGTTTAGCCTGGCTGCTAAGAGATTTGAGGAGCTGGCCAGGAAACAATATTCACAGAACTCCTTTCCAGCGCTACATTACAAATGAGTTGATTTTCTTCCTATCAGTTTTCTTCACTGTCCAGATTTTACAAACATACACAGAAATCTATATAAATAAAAATGTAATGTTCTTTTGTGGGATTAACATAACTCAAAAATCACTGGATGAATGGACACCAAATTTGGACACAATACCCCTATCAGGCCAACAAGTGACTAACACTCATAAAAACACCGAAAAACACAACAGAAGGGACTTAAAAAGCCAAAAAAAACAAGAAACACATTACAACGCATGCGCAAAACCACATATATACACAAACACACATATAAACAAATATATACACACACATATACACAAACACAAAACACATATACAAAGTCTGGGCCATAGCAATGCATGGCAGGGGACAGCTAGTTGAAAATACAATTGTATAGACAGGCCTCTTCAACCCATGCCCCTCCAGATGTTTGTGCATCCAACTTCCAGAAGCCTTAGTTACCTTGTTAAATGGTCAGGAATACTGAGCGCTGGAATACAAAACACCTGGAGGGCCACAAATGGAAGAAGCATGGCATAGATCAGGGGTCCTCAAACTAAGGCCCAAGGCTGGATACGGCCCTCCAAGGTCATTTACCCGGCCCTTGCTCAGGGTCAACCCAAGTCTGAAATTACTTGAAAGCACAAAACAACAACAACAATCATATCTTATCAGCCAAAAGCAGACCTACACTTTTTTCTGATTTTATTATGTGTGTGTGTGTGTGTGTGAAAACTCTCAATAAAGATATAATATTTGTTAAAATTGTTCTTCATTTTAATTACTGTATTGTTTTAAAGTGGTTTTTTTTTTTTTTGCATTACAAATAATATATGTGCAGTGTGCATAGGAATGCATTCATTTTTTTCCCAAATTATAATCCGGCCCTCCAACAGTTTGAGGGACTGTGACCTGACCCTCTATTTAAAAAGTTTGAGAACCCCTGGTATAGACAATCCCAACTTCACTATTAAATGATAAACCCTCACTCTTCAGGATCCTGTTTAGTTCCTTCATGGTTTCTTTTTCATGTTCTAGTTTTCCACTGATTTCTTGACTGCATCTCCATTATAAGTGATCAAAAATATTGAAAATCTTGAACTATTTAAATATCTTCGGACTATACTTTAAAGTTACAGCCATAATCTATGGTCATTATTTTTGTCTTCTTAATGTTGATCTGTAAACCTGCCTTTGAATTTGACTTTTTTCATGCATGATTTTGATTTGGCACAGCGAGATGGCATTCAAGGAGTAAGAACACTAGTAGTTAAAGTTCAAAGTAATCTTGATTATGAGAACTCAATTTACTGAGATAAAAGAGTTGCTAATCCTAGCTAGCCTGACTTCATCCTAGGGAAAAAGAGAGAGTGGAACATTCCAGGGATAGAAAGGGAGCTTGAGAAAAGGAAAGATAAATCTGGGAGTATCCGTTTATGTCACTTACAGCAGGACAGATAACCATAGAAGGGGACCAGGTCACCCTAAACTTCCTTAATCCCTGTCTACTAATTTTCCCACCACCACGAGGCACTGTTGTTTGTGCAGGGCATTGCTGAACTTCAACAAAAACCCTTGGTTTATAAATGTTTAAATGAAGAATTAATCCAAGTAGGATTTCAAAAATTGTATGTTTGTATATAAACCCTAAACTAGGTTCAGAATCGATATTGACTAATGAACATGTTAGATATTTTGGGGGATATTCACATGAAGGACGGGCTAGGAATTGTTTTATAACAATTAGGAAGGCTTGTGATGTCATTAAAAAAATCAAAACAAGACAGGCACCTGAGCCAGGTGGTTTGTTGGTTCTATTATAAATGCTTTGAGGATGAACTTTTATTACCTTTGCAACAAATAATTAACACTATTTTGCAGAATGAAAAGATTCTAAATATTTGGAAAGAGGCTAATTATATTAATACTGAAAGAGTTGTCCTTAACATAAAAGACTCAATAATTGCATTTAATAAGGATTATACGTTATTCATTATTCTAGCTGAAAGATTGAAAAGAGGTTTCAAAGATCCTCTGAAGATGCCAGCCACAGTTATAGATGAAATGTCAGGAAAAAATGTTGCTAGAACATAGCCATATAGCACGGAAACCACAAAACACCCCACTTTTCCAAGACTTTATCAGTGGGGACCATTGTGGGTTTTTACAGTTTAGTTAAAAATGTAAAGTAGTGTTTCTTGGGTTAATGTGGAAGGCCAACAATTTCCCCCCAGTATACTATGAACCATATTGGTTCCCATTAACTCCTTTCCTTTCTTTCCTGGACGCTCTCCAGTTTCCAGGAGAAGATGGCCCAGGAACTGGAAATGGCTCATCGAACATCACTTTAGAGTACTGCTGGCATAGAGGAAGATACTTTTATTATATAACTTGCACTACATTTCTAGTTGCCTACTGAAAAATTCAAAATATATTTTATCTGATATACTACAGCCAATTGGTTTTTCTGAGGTGAGCCAGGTGTATCAACTCATCGTACACCAGAACTTCATACAAATCCCTGACTTAATCCTCTGGGTTTACACTCCTGTTTGAGTAAGAGCAAGCAACAGTATCAAATGCTCCTAGAATCTCAGTGTAAATGTTTTGTTAATCTTATAAAAGCCACAAAACAGGCCTAGCTGAATGAGCATGAAAGTGAGCTTGGGAACTCTCCATGACCTTGTCTGCACTATCACTTTTGGCACTGAGATGGTGGTCACAAGGTCATACTAAGAACTGGTAAAGTGACAAAAATTAACTTGTAAGACCTTGTTTATATGTATCAGTTGGACCAATCTGTGTTCTGTGGCATTTAGTGTTTCCAGTGCTTTGATCAGTCATGTTTGATACAGATCTCTATGACTGCAGATAGATTACAAAACTTTGTAAAAAAAATCCATTTCCAAATTTGGACATGCCAACAATCCAGCATGTTTTTACTTTTTACTTTTAAAGTGTCTGGATGTTAGGGAATAAGCAGAACAATGAGAAAGGGTTGAAAGTACTTGAGGGAACAAGTTATTTAAAAACACTTGAGAGCTACACACTTAACAGCAGAGAAAGAGATCTGTTAACATATGTTGGTGGTAAAATGTAGGTTTTGGAAAACTATCATGAACATTGCCTCTGAGAAAATATAAACAGACTTTCTGAAATTAAATCCTTGACTTTGCCCTTTGCATGCAGTTTGCGTGTCAGGTTGTAGCTCAGACCTTTCATCAAATGCCAAATCAAACACTACGGAACAAGAAAGAAGAACACCTTATTGTTGCTATTTAATTATATTAAATCATAGAAAAAGGATGAGAACCATAAATCCGAGGGTTAAATATAGGCATATATCACTTAACAAAGCTGCTGACAAAGAAGTTCTTCCATATAAAGATTTGTGGTCATTAAGTGGAAATCATGAGCATCAATCTTGGATGCTATAGAAGGTTTCAAATGTTTTTGTTTACTTATGCAAAGTTGTGTTGTCTCACTATACATGTGCATAGTTTTGAATCAAAAGTTTGATGAAAAATGTTGAACTGCTTTTCTTTTTTGTCATCCAAGAACCTATCTGTCATGAGTCCTTAGAAGTCATGCCATAAATATCAACATGGGACATACAACTGTTGTGTTATGAGGTTTAGAGGTAGACCATTTGTCCAAACATTTGTCTAGGGGAATCAAAGAACCAAGGAAGCTATAAGAGACTGTTTATATCTTGGCACACATACCCTTCCATTACCCAAATTCAAATCATTGTGGGGTTTGAACTATAGAATCCACCCGTTTTGGGGTAAAGGCCACAAAAAGTAAAAAGTATGAATGTAGCAGAGGGCAGTTTATAGATAGAAAGGATTACCTTATTGTCTATAGGTATGTATGTATGTAGTGCTACATGCAACCACATCTGGGCAGTATACAAACAGACAAATTAGCTCCTGGCAGAGAAAATGAATTACCCCATAAAGAAATAAGCAATTTAATAAAAATTTAAATTTTGAAAGGTGTGTGTATGTATGTGAGAGAGACACATGCTTGTAGCTTGCTCTGAGGCTGAGAGACTGTGACTTTCAAGAAAAGGCTAGTGCCATTTTGGTGGTTAGGCCATGAAAAGACCCAAGATGAAGTCTGGGACAACAGAAAACTAAGAGAGATGGGGAAATTAAGAAAGAAAGAAAGAAAGAAAGAAAGAAAGAAAGGAAAGAAGAAAAGAATGTAAGGAACAAAAGCGGGGGAAGGGAAAAAGAAGAGGAAATGAAGAAATGTAGGAAAGGTATATTGGAAATGTAGGAAAGGTATATTGGAAAGAAGTGACAAGTGGAGTGCCTCAGGGTTCCGTCCTGGGCCCGGTCCTGTTCAACATCTTTATTAATGACTTAGATGAAGGGCTAGAAGGCATGATCATCAAGTTTGCAGACGACACCAAATTGGGAGGGATAGCCAATAGTCCAGAGGACAGGAGCAGAATTCAAAACGATCTTGACAGATTAGAGAGATGGGCCAAAACTAACAAAATGAAGTGACAAATGCAAGATACTCCACTTTGGCAGAAAAAATGAAATGCAAAGATACAGAATGGGGGACGCCTGGCTCGAGAGCAGTACGTGTGAAAAAGATCTTGGAGTCCTCGTGGAGAACAAGTTAAACATGAGCCAACAATGTGATGTGGCGGCAAAAAAAGCCAATGGGATTTTGGCCTGCATCAATAGGAGCATAGTGTCTAGATCTAAGGAAGTAATGCTACCCCTCTATTCTGCTTTGGTTAGACCACATCTGGAATATTGTGTCCAATTCTGGGCACCACAATTCAAGAGAGATATTGACAAGCTGGAATGTGTCCAGAGGAGGGCGACTAAAATGATCAAGGGTCTGGAGAACAAGCCCTATGAGGAGCGGCTTAGGGAACTGGGCATGTTTAGCCTGAAGAAGAGAAGGCTGAGAGGAGATATGATAGCCATGTATAAATATGTGAGAGGAAGCCACAGGGAGGAGGGAGCAAGCTTGTTTTCTGCTTCCTTGGAGACTAGGACGCGGAACAATGGCTTCAAACTACAAGAGAGGAGATTCCATCTGAACATTAGGAAGAACTTCCTGACTGTGAGAGCCGTTCAGCAGTGGAACTCTCTGCCCCGGAGTGTGGTGGAGGCTCCTTCTTTGGAAGCTTTTAAGCAGAGGCTGGATGGCCATCTGTCAGGGGTGATTTGAATGCAATATTCCTGCTTCTTGGCATGGGGTTGGACTGGATGGCCCATGAGGTCTCTTCCAACTCTTTGATTCTATGATTCTATGATTCTATATGAGGAATGGAAAGGGAGAAATGAAAAAGGAAAAAGACAAAAACGGAAGAGAGAAGTAACAGAGGGAGGGAAGAAAGAAAAAAAGTGGGAGAAAGGAAGGCAGAGAATGGAAAGAAAGAAGAGGGGATGTGTATGACGAAAAGCAAAGTAAGAAGGAAAGAAAAGAGAGGGGGGGGAAGGTTTATGAAGGAAAGGGAGAAAAGACAGAAAGAACCACAAAGAAAATGCATACTGGTCAGTGTTGGGTATATATACTAGTAACAGAATATAATAAATCTAACTAAGCAGTACTCCAGTGGGATGGCATCATAAACTGATGCTCCCTTTGACATCAGCATTCTAAGCTTATTTTTGGAAACATGCTATGAATCAAGATGCACATATGAGATGGCCCTATGAACACAATGCACAATACTATAATTTTGTGCCTTTGAGTGGTCTCTGATTTGTGATAACCCTGAGATGAAGCTATCATGGGGTTTTCTTGGCAAAATTTGTTCAGGGAGTTTGCCTTTGCCTTCCTCTGAGAAAATATCTAGTGTTTCTCAACCATAACATCTGTATGAGTTGAGGCAACTAATACCTCATTATCCATATTCGAAGTGTTTGAAAGGATGATGAAACAATATATTTAATGCATGTAGGGATATTTTCCATTATAGTTCTCATTGTTCATACCATCCATACTATTAATTAATTATACAACATCAACAATATTTATTATGGTCCATAGACCCATCAGTAAACAAACAGTCATTTTAAATGTATTGTCGAAGGCTTTCATGGCCAAAAACACTGGGTTGTTGTAGGTTTTTTCAGGATATATGGCCATGTTCTAAAGGCATTTTCTTCTGATGTTTTGCCTGCATCTATGGCAAGCATCCTCAGAGGTCGTGAGGTCTGTTGGAACTAGGAAAAAGGGTTTATATATCTGTGGAATGACCAGGGTGGGACAAAGCACTCTTGTCTGTTGGAGCTAGGTGTGAATGTTTCAACTGATCACCTTGATTAACATTTGATTGCCTGGCAGTGCCTGGAGCAACCTGGACACAGCATATTATTTGAGAACACAGAAATGCTGGACCACTCCAACCTTCAGAAATGGGGCTACAAAGTGGAATCCTCGACATGCGAATGTGGAGAGGAGCAAACCACTGACCACCTGCTGCAATGCAACCTGAGCCCTGCCACATGCACAATGGAGGACCTTCTTGCAGCAACACCAGAAGCACTCCAAGTGGCCAGATACTGGTCAAAGGACATTTAATCAACTACCAAACTCACAAATTTTGTATTTTGTCTGTTTGTTTGCTTTGTTCTGTTAGAAATGTAATATAATTTGACTGGTTGTCCTGACACGACAAATAAAACAAATAAATAAGCCCAAAACCCCCACAAAATACATAAATAAAAAATCTTTCACTGTCCCTAACCATTTAAAAACAAAGTTTTTGACTTTGTGACTATTTGATATTCTTTTAAAACTTCTTTACTGAGAAATAAAAACATTTCTAAATATTTGTATTAGTCCGTAATATTTCTAAACATTAAGGTTAATGGAAAGAGCAATAATGCATAGGAAATTAATGCAGTGTTTGGAGGAGAATAGACAGTTATACAATGAGTGACTTATCAACTGTTTTGGCACAAAGGAAACTGGTTTACACTGAACTGGATAGTTACTTTTAATCATCTTTGTTGAAACTTGACATTGTAGCTGTAGTCCAACAGCAGCACACTTTCTCCAGTCTTGCTCTATGACGCTAAAATAGCCATTCTTATCAGGTTATTCAGAAGAACTGACCACTCATTTAAAAACCTGAAGCCAAGAAATAATAATTTATTTTTGTATTGACACAAACCTGTTGGGACAACTGCTCTGCAGGAATAACTCACCCTTTTCTGTTCCTTGATATATTCCATTAATTCTTTTCTGGATTGTTGCACAGCTTCCTCTATAGCCTTCTCACATTTCTGTTGTTGTTCAATGAGTACTGCCTTTATGGTTGCCTATTATTTAACAAAAAGTGAGTACCCTGACATATTTTGCATACATATTTTGCTTTATACACTAAAAAGCAGGAAGACTGCAAATATTTCTCTATTTAGTACATAACTGATCTGAATATCAGTCTTGATTTAACCTGATTTGCGATCCCCTTCCTGTCATTTAACTATGGAAAGCAGAAAGAACAGGTTTCTTAACAGTAACTTCAGTTGTGTTATAAAGCTTTTAATGTTAGCCGCTTTGAGTCTCCTTATGGAGAGGAAAAGCAGGATATAAACATAAACATAAACATAAACATAAACATAATAATAATAATAATAATAAGGTCCATCATCTAGTACAGGGCTTCCTAAAGTTTTTCTACCTATGACCCCTTTTTGCCTGAAAAAGTTTTACACAACTCTGGGAATATAGGTATATAAAATAACTATACAAATCAAACCTTTAATGACAATAAATGTTAAAGAAATTTATTTTAAAACAATTATCTGGTACACATATAATTTTATCATTTATTACAAATGAAAACAAATTTGCTTAATGAGATGGACGTGCTTGTTCATTTTTACATAAATAATTAAATCTTGGCTGTATATTTCTGCAGGACACAAATCTTCAAAAAATTTCATGTCATGTTAGCATGCTTGGTTTTCAGCCTCAAGTGGCAGCTGAAGCATTTGCCTCATGTTCTTGCTAACAAATTCATGTCAGTGTCTAAAACAGCCACTAGGTGAAAACTACACACTTTTTTCACAACCGCCAAATTCAGTGGTTCTCAACTTGTGGGTCCTCACATGTTTTGGCCTACAACTCCCAGAAATCCCAGCTAGTTTACTTGCTGTTAGGATGTTAGCTGTTCGGCCAAAACATCTAGGGACCCATAGATTGAGAAACACTGAGTTAGTGGATTCCAAGTGGGGTTGTGACCCACAGTTTAAGAAGCTGTGATCTAATACACATCAATACATAGCCAATGCAAGCATCTTACATAGAAAATAAACATGTTAGGATTCATACTCATGGGTAGAATACCAAGCAGAATAATAATAACCTCTTCTCATGCTCCAGGCAGGGTACAACAAAGTTAAAAGACCCAGACAAAAGTATCATAAAACATATATATTAAAATACATAGTACAAATCATTTAATGTGTTCCTCTGATGGCCAAAGAGCATCCCTATTTGGGGTTTGAATTTTGCTTTGATTTCTCAAAAATTGTGGAAGAGATCTCTTCTTGTTGCTGTCTTCTGTTAAGCTGCATTACTATAGTAGCTCTCTTGTCCTTGGGCATAAGTCACCTAAAAGTTGTATCTGTCCCTATTTCTGTTATTTTTACTTTTTGCATTCCTCCCTGACAATGTCCCTGGCTTTAATTCTGAGTCCTTCAGGAGGCTGGTCAAAAAGGGTTAATTGTGCAATTTAATTTTTACATTAGCTTTAACATCTAGGGGCATCTTCATCAAAATTTATTTTAGCCTAATGGCCGGTTTAGAGTTCTCCTTCAGCTTTATTCTGTTTTTTTTTTTAATATTAGCAATTCATTGTCTATATCACAATCTGTTTCTAGTCCAGCTTTTGCAGAAAAAATGGGACTTCATCTTCTGCTTCGAATTTTCTTTTCTCTTTGATTTCTATATTAGTTACTAGGGCTGTGTGATCAATGAAAAAAAGTTTCAATACTCATTACTAAACTGGGGAGGAGGCAAATAGTTTTGAGAGTGTTTCCAAAATGATGGACTTAAACATTTTTGTAACTATAACAAAGTAAAGAAATTTCCATTACTTTTTCTTTAAGTAATTAAGCAAGTGGGAAAACTTCAGGGGCTCATGTCTCCCTCATTTTTACAGCTATTGCAATGGAACTGGCTATAATTGTACCACACATTTTCCACTGTCAGTTCACCAAGTTTCAGAATGTGGGGAACTTTAGATTTTTTTACAAGCAATATATATATTTAAAAAACAAGAGCTATCTACCTGAATTTTCTATACAATGCACTTCCAAAACCACCCAATGAAACAAAAAATAACACTTTCAGGAACAGATTTTTTATTATTATTCAAAAAATGTTTTTTATAAAAACTTTGAGAATTTTTCCCTGGCAGGGATTGAACTCACGACTTCCCGGTTCTGGGGGCGGTGCGCTCTCTCAGGGAGCCACCTACCACTCTGTCGCAATAGTAATTTGGAACTTATACTTATTCACTTCCCAGCGAGACGCAGATTCTTCTTTTCCAGCCCTGATTATCCCAAAACTTGGAGACATTCCTTCCTTCATCCCTCCCTTTAGAGTCCCCTAGGACTGATGCACTGGGCAGTCTGGCTTGCTAAGTTAGTTTGGGAAACTACAACTCTTGTGCATATAAAATTTGCCAAAAATCCATGGATAAGTCAAAGGTTATGAAATTTGGTGATCTAACAGTGGTCCATATGTTCTACCACTGTAGCAAGTTTCATCGGGATTGGTCTAAAAATGAGGGCGGGAGAATCCCCTGAAGTTTCCCCAGTGCTGTTTTTTTCCTACTGTGCATACATGTCTGCCATTAACAGAGTGATTCAGAAGTTTTAGAAAGTTTTGATTTTTTTAAAAAAATAAATCGGAAGTGACATCCGAAATGAGTCTTGAACCATATTTTTTTAATCAACCAAGCCTAGAAGATATGCTACATCCACAGTATTCCCTTCAGCCATTGATTTTCTTTAAAAAAAGATAAGGTTTGTCTCATATGATTTGTTTTTGAGGAATCCATGTTGAATTTTGTGAGTATGGCATACCTTTCTAAATACTTATAGACTGTCTGTTTAATGATCTCTCTTAGTATTGATGCCAGGCTGACTGTAATGGCATTATGACCCTTTAGAACAGCGGTTCTCAACCTGGGGGTCGTGACCCCCAGGGGGGTCGCTGGGTCATTTTTGGGGGGTCGAGAAGGCACCTCGGTTAGCCCCGCCCCCTCCAAAATGGCTGCCGGCCCCTGTGCCAGCCAAACATGCAGGCACTCGAGGTCGGCTCCTCCTCCTCTTCCCACAAGGCTGCATGGAGTCAAGAAGAGGAGCTTAGAGGCAAAGGCGCGCAAGGGAGAAGATACACTATTTTTGGAGACCTTCTTGGGCCCTCCCCTCCCCGTGAGCTTAGAAGGGGTGGGGGTCGAGTGGAAGGCTCCCCATATGGGCTGGCTCTTGCTGCCCAAGTTTGACCCAGGACCATCATGGGGGGAGGTCAATTTCTCTGGTGTGGGTGAACTACAACTCACCAAAACAAAGGTCAGTTCCCCCATGAAGAAGAGGAGGAAGAAGAGGAGAAACCGCGGAGGCCGCACAGGGGCTGCTGCGGCTGTTTCTCCTCTTCTTGCTCCTCCTCCTCCAGCTGGCCATCAAGGAGAAAGAGAAGGAAAAAGAGGAGAAGGGGCTCTGCTGCTGTTTCTTCTCCTCCAACTGGCCATGGAAGAGGAAGAAGCGAAGAAACTGCAGCAGTGTCCCTTCTCCTCGATGGGCAACTGGAGAAAGAGGAAAAGGGTCCTGCTGCCTTGCCCCGCCTCCCCCCTCCCTGGCTCGAAGGCTCTGCCTGTTGTTGTTGCTGCAAGGTTAGTGAGTGGACCAGCTGGTTGCTCCCTGGGTAAGAAAGTCTTAGTTGTTGGGGAAGGGGGAGCCCACACAGCCAGATAATCCACTTCAATGTGTATTTTATGCAGCTGTATGGAAGGGGACCCAAATAACCCAGGCCTCTTCCACACAGCTGAATGAAATCCCACATTATCTGCTTTGAACTGGATTATCTATGTCCACACAGCCAGATAATCCACTTCAATGTGTATTTTATGCAGCTGTATGGAAGGGGACCCAAATAACCCAGGCCTCTTCCACACAGCTGAATGAAATCCCACATTATCTGCTTTGAACTGGATTATCTATGTCCACACAGCCAGATAATCCACTTCAATGTGTATTTTATGCAGCTGTATGGAAGGGGACCCAAATAACCCAGGCCCCTTCCACACAGCTGAATGAAATCCCACATTATCTGCTTTGAACTGGATTATCTGTGTCCACACAGCCAGATAATCCACTTCAGTGTGTATTTTATGCAGCTGTATGGAAGGGGACCCAAATAACCCAGGCCTCTTCCACACAGCTGAATGAAATCCCACATTATCTGCTTTGAACTGGATTATCTATGTCCACACAGCCAGATCATCCACTTCAATGTGTATTTTATGCAGCTGTATGGAAGGGGACCCAAATAACCCAGGCCCCTTCCACACAGATGAATGAAACCCCACATTATCTGCTTTGAACTGGATTATCTATGTCCACACAGCCAGATAATCCACTTCAGTGTGTATTTTATGCAGCTTTATGGAAGGGGACCCAAATAACCCAGGCCCCTTCCACACAGCTGAATGAAATCCCACATTATCTGCTTTGAACTGGATTATCTGTGTCCACACAGCCAGATAATCCACTTCAGTGTGTATTTTATGCAGCTGTATGGAAGGGGCCTCAGAGAACCCAGGCCCCTTCCACACAGCTCAAGTTAGGTCCAATTTAATTGTGGTTGAATTTCAGAATGCTCTTTGATGGCTGGGGAACTATACATCCCAACAACTCCCAAATGCCAAGGTCTATTTTCCCCAGACTCCACCAGTCTTCAGATTTGAGCATACTGAGTATTTGTGCTGTCCACCAGTCTTCAGATTTGAGCATACTGAGTATTTGTGCCAAGTTCTGTCCAGATCGAAATTGGGTTCACAGTGCTGTCTGGATGTAGGTGAACTACCTCTCGCATAATTCACTATCAGTTCCCCCCAACCCCCTCCAGTATTTTCTGTTGGTCATTAGGGTTCTGTATGCCAAGTTTGGTCCAAGCCTGTATTTCGGGGGGGGGGGGGGGGGAAGGGGTGTCCCAGTGGTCTCTGGAAGTCAGAGCTGCATCTGTTGAAGGTACTTCAGATCCCATCATCCGTTGCCCACACTCCCCCAAACATATTGTTTTTGTGATTTATCACTATGCTTTAATTATGTTCAATTTGTAACAATGAAAATACATCCTTCATATCAGACATTTACATTACATTTCATAACAGTAGCAAAATTACTGTTGTGAAGTAGCAACGAAAATGTGGTTGGGGGTCACCACAACATGAGGAACTTTATTTAGGGGTCACGGCATTAGAAAGGTTGAGAACCACTGCTTTAGAAGCTTCTGAACATTAAGCGGTTTTACGAAATTTATTGTAAGGTACAAAGGTCCATAAATGATTTGCTGTTATTTTAAAAAATACATAAGCAATATTGAAAGAGTGCACATTAGAATAATTATTTTCTAATTATATAATAAACATAATAAAGATTTCAAATTAGTAATAAATGAGCATGATAAATAAGAACATAAAAATAACTAACCTCATTGCACTGTCTTTCTTCTTGGACCGCATTTTCAATAGCTTGAGTGATCTCTTCATGATCTTTGTTCCGCTCTGCTTTCCACATTTCTCTTTCTTCAGCATGAAGTTTTTCCATGATCTCCCTCTCTGCTTTTACTGCTGTCATAACTGCAGCTTGCATCTCCTCCTTTTCAATCTACAAATAAAAGAATTTGGTCAAACTGAGTATATATTAATACTTATACTATTTATGTATATGGGTGCAAAAGGATAGTCAAAACCTTAGGTATTTATTTATTTATTTATTTACTATATTTATACCCCACCCTTCTCACCCCCAAAGGGGAGCCAGAGCGGCTTACATAATTTGGCACAATTCAATGGCACAATTCAACAATATGCCTACAAATGAGATTTATATCTATTTATCATCTATTTATCAACCCTATCTCATCAGCCAAAGGCAAGTCCACACTTCCATTAAAATACTAATAAGTTTCAATTTGTTTAAATTGTTTTTCATTTTAATTATAGGATGTTTTTAAGTAGGTTTTTTTTGCACTACAAATAAGATATGTGCAGTGTGCATAGGAATTCATTCATGTTTTTTTCAAATCATAATCCGGCCATCCAACAGTTTGAAGGACTGTGACCCTCTGTTTAAAAAGTTTGAGGACCCTTGATCTAGACTCTGTGCCAGAGAATAAAGGGATAGTACTGAAGACACAAAAATCAGTTACAGAAGACCTCAGTGTTCTTTGATATTCCATTGTAGACCTAAAAACAGTAATCCAGGAACAACAAGAGTAACTGGAAATAAAGTACAGAATTGGATACAAACCCCTGCCTACAAACAGTGGGTTGAACACACAATGGTTTCCAAAGTACACTAAAGATAACATAACACTAGCTAACACCCCAACCGTGTGAGTTATGTCTTGCAGTATTAAAACACCAGAACTGAGCATGATAATCACAAGGAAAAGGAAAGGATCGCCTTCTATTTATAAATCCAGATTCCATTACCTGTGAATCTTCCATAACTCAAAAAGCATACAGTTCTAACAACCAGTTTCAAGCTACCTTTATAGCAGCTGCCAAGGCTTCCTCATTGGTTTTCCTTTCAGCCTCAATGCAGTTTTCCAATATTTCCTACAAATACAGTAAGAAGAAAATATATAAATCAAGCAGGAAAAATATATTCAAAAGGACTTTAAAATGTATTTACTACAATGACTTAAATGTTTTAATACACATTGTTTGTGGCTGTGAAGTTGAAAACGCTCCCTCAAAACTGTAATTGGCAGCTAGAAAAAAGATTTGCTTTTGTAAATGTTCTGCACTTTTTGTTTCAGCTCTTGTTTTATTTGCCCATGGAAACAAAGTAGTTTCTAGTTTTAGTTGTATGCTTGTTTTTGATGGGGCAGGACACTCACGCCTGACGAGAGGGAGCCACTTTGTAATCAAGGAAATAATCTGGAGCCCAATTCTTACAAGGAAAGACCAGAAAAGGTGCCAAGGCAACTATAGCAATGTGTGCTGGCTCTCGTCAAAACTGCACTGCCAAAATTGCTGGTGCTTGTTCCAAAGCCATATCCTTCTTCTGCATCCACCCTATTTACAATGCAATTGATATGTTTTCCTCCATCCCCAAAAGCCTCATTTCTCACTGAGTTGCAGCCTTATCGAGCTTATTTTGTTCTCTGTAATGGAACAAGTGAAGATACTCTAGTCTATGGTCTCGTGACAAGAACATTCTGGCACAAACACACACACATACACAGCACAAACCTATCATAATTACTGTGGTAAACTACATGGCAACTATGGTAACAACTTCAGCAGAAATGGCCATAACCAACAAGGAATACGACCTCCAATTGGTTGAGGATACCCAATGCAGCCTCCTGACACAAAGAGGAACTCTAAAATAATAGAGATGTATTAATCTCAATAACACTCTGTCAGCAACAGCCTGAGAAATGCAGATTTACCTTGTATTTCTGAAACTGCTGCAATAAAGATTCTTCTGATTTTTTACTCAGCACTTCGCACTCCTTATCCAACATATCAAGAAGCTTTTGATGCTGTAAAGAAAATAAACTTATTGCAATGATTTGTATTTTTAAAATGAGAATCCAAAACATTTTAAACATTTTATTTGCTAAGTTAGAACAAATTAGACAACTGGTCTCTTAATATTAACAAATGATATTAGTTGTAGCAAGGAGGATTAAAGGAAATCATACATTGTATTCAGACTTGGAATCAAAAACTAAAAGTTAATGTAACAGTGGCCCCTGACACATCTGTTCTCTCACTATTTCAACACCTGATGCATTTTCTTAAGCCTTTCTTTTAAAAAAATATATTAACATGCTATCCTTTGCAGCTACTCTTTACAGCTACAAGTTGTCTAGAACTTATAAGAAGTCAATTCAATTTTAATTTTTTTTTCATAAGGTAAATCTGCCTTTGCACTTTTCCCCATTTTGCATCCCAATCACCTATGATTGTCAACAAGTCTTTATGTGTGTGTGATCCATTTCCCCCTGAACTTCAGCCATAAAAACTTTCAGTTACTTCCTCATTGGCCTCTGTAGTTCCAATATAAACTTAAATGATGATAATAGTGATGGGTTTTCCTTGATGTCGTATTGATACTATCCTGTCAGACTTTGCATTACATCCTTGACTGCTTGGGCTACATCTCTTCTCACAGTTAATGCACATTTCTTTCTTTTATCTCCTAAATAAAACACTGTGTAAATGGCTGACTCATAATGACCCATTCTTGTGCACCTTTGTTTGTTCGCCCCAAGTGTTGAAATATCTATACATCCAGTTTCTTACTATGTTTCATCTCTCACATTCGACATTACTATGTGTGTTATGCAGCTTCAAACTTTGCATTCACCCCCAATCATGTCAACAACTGTACATCTTTTTGACTTGAATCTAATTAAGTCATTAGCCACAGTACTAGTCCTAGTCATTCACTGTTCTTTCCCAGTAGCCCTTTGAATGTCTTCTGACCTCTAAGTCTCATCTTCTGACACAATCTCATTTCATTTGATTTTCAACATAATAGTTTCCATTAGTGGTTTACCACTGATTTCTTCTGCACGAAATTAACAAGTTTTAGCAATGGTGCCACTGTTGTTATCTGTGAGAGATTCCATCACTAGTGTCATCTCCACTACTGCTGTTGGCCACCAGCTGTTTGGCAGATTTAAAAATAGGCCTGACACGAGAGAACATGCCATTATCCACCTAGTCTCCTGTTCCACCAACAGGAAAAGTCAGTGCCATGGTGGGGAATATTGACTATAATCTGTGTTTTCCCTCACCAACCGAACACTTTTTTCCCCACATAGCAGCAGTAGTTCTCATCTATTAAAAAAGATGCAGGGAAGACCCTGGTAACCAGTCAATCTTATTGATGTTCCAGGGAAAATTTATGCTAGATGTCTTTTGGAGAAACTGGAGGATTAAGAAAAGGAAAAATCTTTACACCAAAACAAGTTGGTTTTTATACAGGGCAATCAACAGTTGACTGAAAATACTTGGTGTTTGTATTGATTTAAAAGTTGCATTTGATTCCATCTTTAGGAAACCCTATGGACTAAGCTACACACTTGGCGAACTGAGCCGCAACTAAATAGTATTATGAGCTTACAGTCAGAAACAGCTCTAAAAATCAAGAATAGGCCAAAAGGGAAAATGAATGAGATATTATGTCAAGAGCAAAACTGATAATGCTATTTCTTCCCATCCATCCCATTATAGTATGTTTCCAACAATGCTGCTGCTAAAAATGATAGTTCTCCTTCTACACTGCATGTTTATCTACACTGTGATACCCCTCCCCTTTGTTGGCTTCCACTGTTGGCAGAGGTAGGGGGGAATTTTGGCAGCAGGGAAAGGAGGGGGCAGAATCAGGAATATGAAAAGGCAGCTTTGTAAAAAAGAAACCCAAAAGCAAAAGTTCAGAAATAGGCTACACTTTTCTTGCAAGCAGTTTTTAAAGCAACAAATCTAGATGAAAATGTTTGATGTGGAGTCAAATATAAACAATTCTGTGGTTTTTGCTGATTCCTGTAAAAAATGCACGTAAAAGAAACTCTTTCCTGGAATGTGAGTCAAAGAAGATAACGTAAACAGATTAAATCATGTTCACAATGAAATTGTTTTTTTTTACATTAAGTTTGTTTGTCTGTTATGACAGGTACAGGTAGTTGTACAGTCACAGGTGCTTCACTAAACCCATTTACAAAAAACAAACAAACAAAAAGGATTTAATTAAAAGATTTAAATAAGTAAGTAAGTAAATCTAGCTCTAGTGATCGAAGAGACAACTGTAAAATGTCTGCAAGGTCTCTCTTCCTCTCTTTTCATTTCATACTACTATTTTGCTCAAATCACAAAGATTTTGATTCATCTAAGTTGCTATGAAGGTATTTTTTGATGCTATTGAGTTTGAATTATATAAATCATATTATTTCTAACATGAACAATGCTTAGCTTATAAATCAATATCCAATATCAATGAAAAGGTCCCCTTTCAGTCAGACGTTCACACATTAATTATAATACTTCAGAATATATGAAGACAAAAACCAGTGAGGATGGAAGGACAGAGAGCAGGGCTTCTTCATATTTCAAAACATAACTCATACAGGAAAGTACGTTCCTTAAAATAACCTGGATCTTAACTGTATAGGTCATCACCATCACTTTGAATTCTCCCTAGAAATAGCTGGGTAGCCAGTTAAAGCATTGTAGCAAGGGAACTGTGTTTTTTCTGTACCCAGCCCCAGTTAGTAATCTAACTGCTGTTCTTCAGACCCCGGAAGTTTTTGAACACACTTCCATGTAGAGCCCGTTACAGTGATGCAAGCAGGATATAGCTAAGGCAGGTGTCATTGTGGTAAGTCTGATGTTCCAAGGGAAGGATTCAGAGGGCACATGAGCTTAACTGTGCAAATGGACTCCTGGCTATCATCAAGACCTGAGCTTCCAGGGTTGAATTCAGGAGCACTCTCAAGCTGCGGACCCAAGAGGAAATGTAACCTCTCCGACTTGCCTTTCAAGTGACCAAGGATAATTCTGTTTTATCTGGGTTAAATTAAATGTGTTTGCCCTCATCAAGTTCATTACTCGCGAAAAACACCAGTTTAGGACCAAAATAGCTTCTTTGGATTGAGAGGGAAATAGGTAATGGTTGAATGACATCTGTGTACTTATGACATGAAATTATAAACTCTGGACAACGTCTTCTAATAGTTTCACTTATATGTTAAGTATCATGAAGAATAGAACTGAGATCTGGAAGACTCCACAGACTGATGGCCAAGGTTAGTCCAGCAGAACCACCTTCTAGGTTTATTCCTAGAAGAAAGGAATGAAACCACTGTAAAACAGTGTCTCCAAATCCTACTCCAAAAAGCAGCCCAGAAAGAAAACAGGGCAATTAAAGCAACTGAAGGGTGAAACAGAACCAAAAGAGAGTGACTTCTCCCACCGCCCCCCCCCCCCCCTTGCACAGCTAAGGTCATAAATGTGACCAGAGTAACATCTGCTCCGTTAGGTAAAGGTAAAGGTAGTCCCCTGACATTAAGTCCAGTCATGTCTGACTCTGGGGTGTGGTGCTCATCTCCATTTCTAAGCCGAAGAGCCAGCGTTGTCCGTAGACACCTCCAAGGTCATGTGGCCGTCATGACTGCATGGAGCGCCGTTACCAGACCAAAAATCCGATTGAAAGGGATCAAGTCCCATCTAGAAACCTCTGGTACTAGGAAACCACCACATACTTCAGTAACTAACAAAAAATGGAATGTAGACTTGCAAATAATTATACAAATTAATGGTATATGGTGAGATCCAGGGAGGGCTTTTTAAATAATCGTTTTATAGTTGTCTCTTTTAAGCATGCTAGAACTCATTTAGCCAGTTCCCCTCTGGATGTAACACATGTGTTAGAAGTCACCTCTCCAAAAGTCCTGACCCCATCCTCATGTCTCATAAATTGAAATGTAACAATTGTCAATGGATAAGTGGGAGCCTGAGTTACATTAACAGGATTTGTATCATTGACAGCATACAAGTAAGGGTGGATCTGAGCAATTTTATCTGCAAAGTGCCTGGTAAGTTTTTGCAGCAGGATGTTTAGTGGTCTGGTTTTTCCTCTTGTGGGCCCACGTGTAAAATACCTCCAAACCACTTTGATACAAGCCTATTAGTTAGCACTTTGGAGATGCAGTGGAGGAAAAAAGAAAATTTATAGTTGCTGCCTATATTGCCACATGCCAGGTCCTCAGATAAGCTTTTTAGATCGTGTTCAGAGGGCCTCACTACAACTTTTCTGCCAATGAGTCTCTAGTCCCTTTTCACACCAACTCCTTGGAGGGGATACTTTCATTTCACAACCTGAGAGATGATGCTCGGAAGCAACTGTGCAATTATGCAAATAGCCATTTCCCCATCCCAAAGATTGGCAAAAACTTTGACACAGAAAGCAGGAAACTTTCTTAGAATTTCTAGGAAGGAATTGTAAGAATAAAACAAAACACTAAAATATATCTAATAAATACATGTATTTCATTACAAGAAAATTCAATTTACGAACAACAATAGGGAAACACATTAAATGTAACTAATGTACACAAAATGAAACAAGTATTTATCTCTCGCTTACAAATATGTATTAGAGCATGTTTCATCAGAGTCTAATTCTTCTGAGCTGTCTTTATCTTCATTATCCCATAATATATCATCTTTCAATCCACTAAGAGCATTTGTGATGCAACATTTTTAAATGAGTGCTGCACTATTCTTTCTGGGATAAGCTTCTAAGCTGTTGATACCAATTTCTGCTTATTTTGATGCCACTGCTCTCTTAACTTTTCTAGAAGTTGTCAAGAGAAGCTTGTCAGTCAACACACAACATTCATGTTTCTTTCTCTAATAATCCTTAAATGGTTTGGTGACTGAAACATCAAGTGGCTGCAGTTGGGTAGAAGTCATCTTGGCCACCTTGATTAGCCTTTAATGGCCTAGAAGTTTCAAGGTGTGGCTTCTTACTGCCTGGGGGAATCCTTTGTTGAGATGTGATTAGCTGTCCCCGATTGTTTCTTGTCTGAAATTCCCGTTTTTGAGTGTTGTTCTTTATTTACTGTTACGATTTTAGAGTTTTTTTTTTAATAGTGGTAGCCAGATTTTGTTCATTTTCATTGTTTTTTTCCCTTTCTATTGAAATTGTCCACATGCTGTGGATTTCAATGGGTTATCTGTGCAGTCTGACAAGGTAGTTGTTAGAGTAGTCCAACATTTCTGTGTTCTCAAATAATATGCTGTGTACAGGTTGGTTCATCAGGTGCTCTGCTATGGCTATGGTATGCTCTTCTTATTAATTCTTAAATACAAACATCCAAACAAAGACAGAAAAAATAAAACCAAGAAGATATATTGTATAACAAGTAAGTTAAATATATAGTCTTACATGAGTTCTACACATAGTACATTGTACCTTAACTTTTTAAAAGTAATACTTCTTCAACAGACAAGAGTTCTTTCTCCCACTCTGGACATTACACAGATATATAAACTCCATTTTCCTAGTTTCCAACAGACCTCACAACCTCTGAGGATGTCTGCCATAGATCCAGGTAAAACGCTACAAGAGAATGCTTGTAGAACATGGCCATACAGTCCAAAAAACTCACAAGAACCCAAAACATGCCATGCGTTGAACCGGAACTAAAACTGGTTATCACAATGAACTCAGTAATCAATGCATTCATGTGTCACCAGGGGGCTGAGAAACCGACCCAGGAAAGGGTATTCAGGGTAATAGAGTCATATGAGTGACAGGGGTCTAGTGTTGGAACTGTGGAGCCAGTCTGGGTTAAATCAGATTATTATCGTTATCAGAAGGGGAAGATTAAAAATGATTGTATTTCAACTGATTAAATTACAACAAACAAACATCTTTGCAAATAAATACGTAGAATCAGTTATAAAATCATGTTATTGGTGCTCTGAATCTTCAAGTTGTTCCTTATTAATGGTGACATTAAGGTGAACCTATCACAGAGTTTTCTTGGCAAGATTTAGTTTTATAGGGTTTGCCTTTGCCTTTCTCCCAGGCAGAGGGAGTGTGACTTTCCGAAAGTAATCAAATGGGTTTCCATGGTTGAGTCATAACCCAATGCTAGAAGCACTACACCATGTGTTGTAGTTCCAGTGAGTTTTTGTCAGCCCTTGAAAGTCTGGGGGAATAGGTGTGAATTTGACATTAGACCATATCCATAACCATAGCAGGTCTGCAAGGTGAACAGCTTCTGGCATGTTAGAACAAGGTAAATAAGCGAAATCAGCAAGTGGATCAATAACTTTGGGACAGGGATAAGGGCTGTGCTAGTTGGCTGGGACACAAAGTGGGATTAAGGGCATGCTGTGACTAGTAGAGATACCTGTTCTCTACACCCCAAATCTCACCCCAGGAAGAAGCACAGTGGTGATTCTAGATGCAAGCCACTTCCTTGGATCAGCTTGGCTGTGATTAGTGTTCCTTAGCCTTCCTCCCTGGTGAAGATAGGTTAAGCTGGTGTCCCATCATGTTCAGTACCTAGCAACTGACTTAGAACTGGCACATACCTGGGGATCCAACTGTTTAATTAAAAGAAAGCAGTGCAAAAGTCCATAACAAAGCTCCAGTTTTCCAAATTTAATGTTATGCAGGGACCCATCTATGAAATAAGCAACTTAGTTATGATTACAGAGTAAAACAATATCTGGTTTCCATTGTGGTTCAAAATTGATGCTATTTTCCCCTTATAGATCAGGACAGGCAGCTTCCAACCCACAGGCTGGTGTAGTTAATGGGAGGTCCCCATCTATCCCGCCAGCATCCGCTTTATACACTCTCCTTCCTGGGATCCAGGCCTTTGCTGTGCAAGAAATACTGCCCGTGCCAAACACCCCAGATGAATCCCCTAAAACCAATAATGATTTTTAAATCTCAAAATGATAGAGATGGAAAAGGTCACCCACATAGCCCTGGTCCATTAATATTTGGGAATGTTTGGAACATCCTGTTATTGAGGGCTGAAATGTATTGTATTCATATTTTTAAATTTCAAGAAATTACTCTCATAATCTCCTAGTTTAGTATTACATCTGAATGCAGTTAAACTACATATACTTAATATATAATACATTATTATTATTACACATTTATTTATTGTATAGAACTAGAACAATTTCAAAAAACATTTCTTGCCTTGTGTTTCTCAAAAAGCAGTCCCTCATTGCCAAGAAGCAAACACATCTGAAATTGCCGAAAATTCAAAAAACAATTTGTGACAAAACATGGAGGGTTACCTCCACTTTCTCTCAGAAAATTCCACAAGACAAGAACATGTTGTTCTTTCTTTCTGTCTGTTTGCTTTTTTGATTCCAGCCAAAGGATCTACTTATAAGAACTTATGTGCAAACATTTTTATTACCTGAGCAAGAAGCAGTCCTTCACACTTCTGTGCCTGTTTTTCAATTGCAGATACATACTGTTTTTCAATAGCTTCTCCACGCAGTTGAACTACAGCCTGTAGTAAGGCCTGAAACAAAGAATATAGCAGACTAGTATAAAGAGAGAAAACAGTAAGCTTGGAGCATGGGGGAAGAGTTCCTAACACATTTTGTATTAAGCAACCTGTGCATACGAATGGAATCTGATTAGAAACATGCACTTTCTAAGATAAATAGTCATCTACAAGAGATATTTTACTCCTCAAACCAAAATTATTTTTTGTTTCTCATGTTCCTCAGAGAATCTTACACAGAAAAACTAGTAACAGACAGAGAAAGTGAGTAGTGTTGTTAAGCCTTAGGTTCAGTTAGACCACACAAGAAGAAAAGCCTATGAGCTCTGTGTGAGTGTGCGCACAGGGAGGAGGTGTGGGGGGAAGAGCCAGACATACTTCACTGGCTGACAAAACTCCACATCCTCTCAGCACACACTGTTAGATCCCATGGGCCAAGCATGATCTTCACAACCACAAGACAAGTAAAAACAGATGGAAGCTATGAGTTATTTAAAAATATAGAAGCAATGCCCCTAAAATAGTTCACTTGAACAGATGAAGAATCACAACTGCAGCACCAAAGACTAAAGACAAAAGCCCGTTGTACCAAAACAATACCAAAACACAAGGGGGGGGGGGACAGAATGATGTGGTTCAAGGAAATTTAACCAATTAAAATAAGTGTAAGATAAAAGAAGTATTACATGCATCATTCAGCTGATTAATAGTTTTACCAGTCTCGCCCACCCCTTCCACAGTGGCACTGTCTGATCCCAATGTCTTCTAATACCATATGTTGCTTACATTATTATTTTCTCCAAGATGTGTCATCCATTTTTGCTTTAGGCACAAAAAGCAATGCTTAAATAAATCTGAGTTCTGAACTCTTTGAAAAAGCAATTATGCTAAAAGAAACATACAATATATATAACAGAATCCTGTCATGGACTGGTAAGTAAGCAAAGTACGAGGGGTATTTTTTAAGTAAGGTCCGTTGGAACATAAGTACACAACGAAAGTTTATTTCAAAAAAAGTAAATTTATTTTCAGAAAGTACATACTTCACTCTATTTTTCAATATAGTTGCCAAGTTTGTTCAAACACTTATCATACCTCTGAACCAATTTTAAAATACCCTCTTCATAAAAACTTGCCGCCTGCTCCGATCAAATCGTCTGTAATCAAAGAAGGGCGACCGGAGCAGTCCTCATCATGGACGTTGTCACGGCCATCTTTGAATTGTCGTACCCACTTACGCACTTGGCTTTCACTCATAACAGTATCACCGTACACTTCACAAATCTGTCGATGAATTTCTGCAGCAGGCAGGTTCCTTGCTGACAAAAACCATATCACTGAGCGAACCTCACATGGAGCGGGTGAGTTGATAGTCTTAAACATTTTTAAAGCACAGAACAGAACCGTACAGGTTAGCTACAGAACGGAAACTGAGCACAGTTGTTCCCGAGGCATGCCGGTACACGACGCACGCGCTCGTTGAGGTATGAGCGCAAACTACTAGTGTCTACAACAAAATGGACCTTACTTAAAAAATACCCCTCGTATTTCAAATCTCTTCCGATTCCAAACCATACTTTTATTTTGAAAAAACCTAAAGTGGATGGTTGTGGGATGCATTACGTAAGAGGGTATTTACATGCAAGAATTGTGGAGCAAATTGTTTTAAAGTAGTTGTCACCATTTTCCATGTACACTAAAATCTTGATTATCCAACATAAACAGGCTAGCAGAATGTTGGATAAGTGAAAATGTTGGATAATAAGAAGGGATTAAGGAAAAGCCAATTAAATGTCAAATTACATTATGATTTTTCAAATTAAGCACTAAAACTTCATGTTCTACAACAAATGGACAGAAAAAGCAATTTAATACATGGTAACATTATGTAGTAATTACTGTATTTTTTAATTTAGCAACCAAAACATCACATTGCATTGAAACAGCCGTGGATTCAGGCGGGAGGGGGATTGAGTTGGATAATACAGAACGTCGGATGAGCAAAGGTTGGATAATTGAGACTCTACTGTAGTTGTTTTTGCAAATGCTACAGAAGTTTTTCCATGCCTGCTATAAAAAACCTTAAAAATATAAAACGTTGTAACTGAAGTATTGATTTAGCACAAGTGCTAAAGTCAGAATGTTTTCTTCTTCATATCTATAAAATGGAATCTGCAGCACATAATCAACCTTTGGAAACATAAATAAAAACAAAATGCTCCTTTGCTAGAAAATCTTCAGGAAAGACACTAGCTTCTCATGCGGCTCAGACTGGATGGCCATTTGTCAGGGGTGATTTGAATGCAATATTCCTGCTTCTTGGCAGGGGGTTGAACTGGATGGCCCATGAGGTCTCTTCCAACTCTTTGATTCTATGATTCTAAAGGATGTGCTGTAAAAAGAAACCAGAGAAGCACAAAGCCTGGAACACAAAACATTCAAATTTTCAAGGTGACATCAAATAACCATAAGGAGTTCAACTATGTTTTTAAGACAACGATTGTTTATCCATCATGCAAAATTATGCATATCTAACCCTGCCCGCTTCACTTAATATTAATGCCAGGTTCTCTATTTTTGTTTGCAACCAGGGTATGACAGTTGGCATCCTTTTTAAGGAATGTGACCCAGTTTTAAATGTGCAATGAATGTTACACCCTTCTCATATATAATGCTGACTTCATGTCAACTTTGATTTTGCATCCAAAAACTGAGTAGCTAATCACTGTCAAACTTCTTAAGTTGTTTGCAGTGATTGAGCACACAACACTATATTCTCCAGAGCAGATATGGCAATATTTGTTCGTTAACATTCCCAGGAATGTTTTTGAACAATACAATATTGTAGTTTAGAATAGATAATCCAAAGCAATGGTTTGAATTATATCCTTTTTGTCATCCAATTCTTCACTTTTCCCATATGCTTAATCTCCATTTCATCATACCAAGTAGGATGAGAAAGAGACATGGAAAATAAAGATTTAATTTTTAAATTGATGGTGGCTGACTAAACTTGGCTCTGCAGACAGCTCTTAAATTTCCAAGTTGGCACGGCCTTCAATAGCGTGTTGGCTAATCAAAGATCAAATTTTTCCAAGTTTTAAATCTCACAATAAAATACAGCTAACATCCAGATCACATATCAGGCTTAAAAAGCTGATAGTTTTATTTGTTTTATAAATAAAACAAAATAAGTTATCCTCTGATCAATGTGCCAATATTGAGATGGAAAATAAAGTTATGTTTAGTACTGCCAGAGATTATCATTGTTATTTTTTTAAAACATACTATTTAAAGTACAGTAGACTCTAACCACCTCATTAGATGCAGTGATTTTAGCATCCTAGGATGCTTCCAGCCTGTCTGGAGGACTGATGGGCTCATTGCCCATCAGATGACCAAAGGGAGCTTCCTGTGGAAGCCCCAACCCCAAGCAGGGTAAAAGCAGAATGTGATGGGGAAAGTATTGCCAAGAGGGAGCTGCGTGCTGGGTGATAGATTTGCCCTGCTGCTCCCCCGCCCAAGAAGTCTTTCTGATGAGGTTGTTAGATAACTGGCACCCATGAGAATTGTTAGATGTTGGATAAAAGTAGTTTGGGGTCACATGAGAGTTACTATTAAAAATAGACCTAAGTAATACTATACCCAATATTAATGGGTATAGCAATGGATTCAAATTGCAGGAGAAAAGATTCCACCTAAATATTAGGAAGAATTTCCTGACAGTAAGAGCTGTTCAGCAGTGGAACAAGCTGGTTCTGAGAGTGGTGGAGCTTCCTTCTCTGGAAGTGTTCAAGCAGATGGCCATCTGACTGGGGTGCCTTGATTGTGCGTTCCTGCATGGCGGGGGTTAGATTGGATTGCCTTTGTGGTCTCTTGCAACTCTATGATTTTATGTCTAGAGTAGGGGAACCAAAACGGCAGACAGACTGGGAACCATGCCTTTTGAGTAGTGGCTTAGGGAGCTATGTATGTTTAGTCTGCAGAAGAGAATGATAAGATTTTATTCTAAATACAGCAAGACCTCATACCTTGCATATCTAGCTTCACTGCCATTTTCTATAATTGCTTTGAGCCTTGATAGTGTTATAGTTCAATCTATTCACTGTTTAGCCTGTTATATGTGTATTTCTCTCATGTAATATCCCCTCTACCAAATGTTAAAGATACATAACCAGTGTTTATTTATACAGAGTAAATTGAGCAAATGTTTACATCCTTCAGTTCTAGAAGTCTGCATTAGTTCACAGAAAATATATCTTTCATTGAAACATAACTTGAGAAAACTCATTGGAAGTGTAGCTTTAATTGGGGAGGGGGATAAAACAGAGCTGACAAAAGGAATTCCAGCGACAGGTATGAGAGACCATACTAATGGAATGTGAATCTACTTTGTGAACTTTAAAAGTAAAAAACTACTTTTTATTTTGCCTCTTGAACTATAGGTTTCCTATTCTATTGATAGTTTCATTAGATTCAAAAATGACTTACTGTTTGGGGGGTGGGGGGACATGGAGCTTGATTTTTTAATAAACACAGGCCCTTGGGCACATTAAACCAGTCATGAAAGTCTATAGTTTGTGCTCTTTCATATAAAACCTCTTGAAGCCAAATTAAGAATGCACAGTAATAACACATTGCCTTGTATGGAGTATGATGTTTTTGTTAATTCCACACAGGACTTTCATTTCCACCATTAATAATTTTGCAGGAGAATTTTCCAAGGGAAATATTGGTTAAGCTAATATTTAAAAGTTCAAAGTAGTAATATGTATGAAAAACTTTAGTTAACATGTCTAAATAAGAGTGGGAAAATGTTCAGAAAATGTAAGTGAACATCTTATTATTGCTTATTCCACTTAAATTGAGCTTCCCTAAAAATAAAACAAAACAAAATATACCAGTCTGGTGAATCAGTGATGGTGGTCTTTAAACATAAAAGTACAAAAATATGGAAAATCCTGTAATTGCTAACTTTTCATTTTCATTTCATTTCATCCTACAGTCAGAGGTCAAAGCAGTCAGCATTGGGGTACATGTTCCAGTATAACACACAGGAAGGGAGGTGATTTTTTGTTACACATACACCAGAAACATGAGAATACTTTCAAGTAACCAGTTTCATCCATGAAGCTAACATATATGATTACATAGTCAAACCTCTTGTAAACACCCCTGCTTTAATTCAGAACTTTAGAAGGCACAACCTACTTCAACTATAGTGATTAGAATTGAGAAAACAGTTATAATTCAAAGGAGGAGCATAGTAAACACAAATCTTCTAGTAATGGGAACAAATTTAGGAATCAACTGAAAGCTGGAATGTAACACTGCCGAAATTTAATATTGCTGGTATGTAACATTTACCTTGAATTCTTCTACAATAATAGTTAAGGCTTCATGACCAGCCCGCCTCAAGTCTTCCAACTCAAATTTATGCTTTTCCTGTAAGAAAATGTATAATTACATTTATATCAATAGATATATTTACAAACACACACATATATGTATATACAATACATACGATACACTCACACATTTGTATACATAGATATGTGTATGCTTGTGTGCAGGTGTCTGAAATTAATTAATAATACAATCTGGTCAATTTACTAAAAACAGAAATGAAACATACTTTTTTGGTATAGTATGTTGGGCAAAATAGGACTCCAACCATTTTTTTCTGGCCCAGACTCTATTGGAACACATTTTTTTTTCAGACAAAAGTAAGTGTGAGCAGTCTTTCTCAACTTTCAGCAGGATAAATTCACTATTAAATACACTGCAAACCCCTTCCATGCACCAGAGCAGTTTAACATCAAATAAATACGATTTTTTTCAAACTCATTTTATTCTATTTTTGTATCCTCCTACCCCCCAATTGAGAGTATTTTAGATTCAATTGGTCGAAAACAGATCTCTTGACTTACACCTGCATTAGGGTAACTTACCCAGATGCTAGTGAGGTGCCATCTGGTATGATGGCCATCCATATGAACAAGACAATAATTTAACAGTTTAACTAAAATGCTCCTCAAGAGGTGGGTGGAGAGGGGATAGAAAAAGAGAACAAAATCAATTGGCCACAGATATAGCTAAAATGAAACAGATGAGTTCTCATTACTCCCTGGTAAGTTACCTTCATGCAGGTGTGTGTCAAAAGATCAACTTTTAGCCCATGAAACCTTCCAGGGGCTGTGGTAATGCATTTCGAAAGATAACTGCTATGTAGAAGCCAGTTTTCTCTGCCTATCATGTATGAACCTTTAGTGTCTTAAAGACTGGACCAAATCACACTGGTCAAAGAAGCAGAAACAGGAAAATAAACTAACATTTCTGGACCCAAATGTTGTTTTCTGTGCAGAAAATGCTGTTCCTCCCACCCACCCCCTCCACATCATTATATTCTACAGAACTTCTTAACTGCACATACTCTTCAGTTTTGACAACTTTCCCACAGCAAAGAAAAATGATAAAACTATTTATTCTTCCTCAGTGAAAACAAAATTAATGAAAATGTATTCCTAGCATACGCTATACAAGGTCAACCAAGTTACTCTTATACTTTGAGAGCTAGAAGTAGACATAACATATTTAATACTTAAACCTCCTTGCTTATACTAAATTTAAGGTTGATTCAATAATCAAAAGGCTTACTTCTGCATTCACACAGTTGGCTTTATAACTGAAAAGAACTATGCTGAAACTTTCTAAGACTTCAGTTTAAAAGGTCATGTTCACTCCCCTCCCCAGTTCTGTCTACCACTTGTGGAGACAGAACTGCCCTTTTTAAAAAAGGTTCCAAGGCATTTTACCATTCATTTGTTTCTGCCCAGCTATATTAGTGCCCAAGATGTTGAGGTCACTAAAGTTTAGTGTTCATTGAGATAATTATATGAATTGCACCTCTTGAAAGGAAAAGGAAATGTATTCTCTAATGGCCCCACAATTGAGGAATGTGTGTCTACTAATATACATGATTATAAGCCTTCCGAAAACCCATTTGTTCTTTATGCTTTTTTTGCAGCTTTTTAATTATGCTGTTGCTGATTTTAGCTGCAATTATTTGTTAGAGTCTTGTATATTATCCTTTATTTGAAATGCACTGTTATTTGCATTTCTAGAAAGCAAATTTGATAGCTGCTGTTTAAAGACTACCTAAATATTTGAAATAACAAAGAGGCAGCAAGTGAATATTTATGCCTAAATATTTGAAATAACAAATAGGCAGCAAGTGAACTTTATTTTCTTCTTCCTGGGTTAGATCAAAATTCCATAATGGCTAATGTACAAGCTGATATATCTGAGATATATCAGTGCTGACAAAACTGTTAAAAAGAGTCTAATCCTACTAATTTGTATGCCGGCAAATGTGTGTGCACACACCTGAAAATCCAAGAACAAGAAACCTACAAATACCTACCATTTTGGCTCTCTAAGGTATGGAAGAAAGAAGTCATAGAGTAAAACAAGGAATGAATTATTTTAAAAGCAAAAAGCTAATTGCAAAAACCACTGGTAAAAAAAAATTAACAGAAGTGGGAAGAAGGATGTTGCCATGTGCCTGTACTGTATTAAACTGAGCCGCAAAAGAGCTAAAATAGTGACTAAGAAAGGACTTTTGCATTGTCTTCAACATTTTTCTCACTACACCAAATTGGCAAACTCTCCAATGACTTGTAGAAGTTCCCAGAACTCCATCTATAAATTTAGTGGCAGGTATAGTAGGTAGATTTTTAACACCTATTTTTCACTATTAGCGTTCTGTCTCCTCTAAGTCTGGACCAAAAACCAACCTAAATATTTTGTTAGAAGATGGCATTTAACAGGAAGCAAGTCATATTACTATTTTAAAACAAACATAGATTTTCTAGTTCTTGAGGCACAGAAAGCAGCAATCTCCAAGATATACTGCCAGCCTTCATTAAATATGCTGTTCATATCCATGTGTACTAAGAGAAACGGCATTGTCCTACATTTAAGAAGAACTCCAAGCATCTTAATTTGAAACTAAAGATGGAGAAGATTTGGGTTCAACCAGGCAAAAAAGGCAACTGACATGCCCTCCCCTTCCGAATATGCCTTGAATTCAACCCAGAACCTCTGCTTGGAAATCAGAGAAACAATTTTGATTTATACAAAAATATTATGAGAATAAACAGAGGAATTTAATTTAATGAAATGCACAGACACATCATATAAACATATGAGAGATGTGGTAAGGTGGGTAGGTATAATGTGGATTCTCAGAGCCCATGAAGAAGTGTATTTAAATTTAATCAATTTACTAATGCGCTATAAACAATTTATCAATCAGACAAACATACACATACAAAATCAGCTTCTCCTATAGCTACATCCTGGAAACCTAAATCTTTAAATTTGTTGAAGTCATGATAAATATATACAGAAATGTATTGGGAGTCTCCTCTTCAGACAACCATTTTCCATCCATTCTTCTTGTTGCGCATCTTCAAGTCATTTCCAATTTAGAGCAATCCTAAGACAAACCTAACACATTTTTCTAAGGTTTGTTCATAGCAGTGTTGGCTTTGCTTTCCTCTAGAGTTGTATCTTGCCCAAGATCAACCCAGGGGTTTGTATGGCTCAGCAGGGATTTGAACCCTGGGATCCAGTCATAGTCCAACACTCAAATCATTACATCACAAAGGCTCCCCATGCCTACTGAACAAAAGTATTAATATAACAAATAAGCAAGTTTTTGAGATAAGTAATACTAAAAACCACTGTTGTGAGCTTGACCACATTTTGAGGAGCTTAGTTTCAACAAACAACAGGAAAGTCAGCCAAAGTCAAGAGTTCAATATCAGAGAAGCCAAATTCAGGAGTCCTTGGAAGCCAATAACAAGAAGTACAAACCACAAACAGAGATATGTGAGCCAAAGTCCAAGTAGTTGAAGTCAACCTGCCGAAGCAACAGAGTCAAATCAGGAACAAACGAGTCAGAAAACAATGAAAGCCAAGGTCACAGTCCAGGGTCAGAAATCCCAGTAGGTAGAAGAGTAGCAGTCAGGCTTCAAGACAAGAAACAATGATGTTCTCTGCCACAACAAGATTCAACGCCGCGGGCTTTTTATTCAACAATCTCAAATGTTGCTTGTTTAATGATAGTTTCGCTGCTAATCTCGTAGACCTGCAATAGCCTGCTCGCTCCCTCCTAGGCTCCAAACCTGTTCAGATGTGCTTGTTTCAGGTTACTCAGAATGCCGGGGAGTGATTGTTTGTGGCTTATGCTCAGTGGCTGAGCTAGGTTGGGAAGACTGCTTGGAATTATTTATCTCCATCTCCTCTGTTGACCCTTCCAACAACACCTTGTCCTCACTATTGGACCTGACCATGACAACTACACAACTACATTCTACCCACTACTACTATAGGACTACAACTTAATACCTATTAAAAATAACAGAATATAAATACGAAACAAAAATATAGATAGATACAAAAACAAAACTAACGTGCAAACAGCAAGGAGAGATTTATAAATGTTGCACCTCCTATCTGATGTTCTTATTTCTTATTAGTCTACTCTTTCAAATGACATCCCATCAAACCAGGCAAAGATACCTATCCTTACTTACGTTTTAAATACCAAATTCAGCCACAAGCATCACATCCCAAAATGGTTCCTATATAGTAGGAGAGTGGGACAGGAGCACAGAGGAGTCAAGTACAAGAATAGAGGTGGATGCCCATCTATGTCCACTGACCTCACCCATTCTCCACCAGCAAGTGAATATTGGAGAGGACACTGCAGCTGAAAATTGGATTAGAAAAGTGAGGGAGGATTGGTATCTTCAATGACTTGGTAGAGCTTTGAGGTAATTCATCTTGCTCTGGGATCTGTTCCGGATTAAAGTTATAGAAGTCCTGCCCCATATCCAACGTGGCAACCCTAAATTAATCCCAAACAATGTACAGTATCAATAAGAATGTTACCATATTAACCTGCCAAACACTCTTACTGCATTAGTTTATTATCTCATGATTCAATCCCAACTTCACATTGGCTACACTGAAGTCTGACTAAAGACACAGGAAATGGGATTGGGAGGTCATGTTGTTCCTGAACTTCCTAAGTAACTAACATAAACTACTTTACTGAAATATTGCCCTTTAAAAACATGATGCCCTTGGCCCTTCTTACTCTAAACTGTAATAAAGTAATTCTAGTCTTTGATTGTTCTAAATAAAAAAACTCTGAACCATTTTTATCCTAAAAGTCAATGAAGATGATACTTTATTGAATAATATTTGCCCTTGTCTTCTAACCATAATAGGAATATTATGACCTAAAACTAAAATAATTCATCCAACTTTAAAATATGCAAGAAAACAAGGGTGGGAAGTGAATAAAGAAGCATTTAAGTGCTTCCAAATCAAAACCATAGTTTAAGTTTAAATCAAAAGGACAGACAAAGACAGCTTTTTTAAAAATGCAACTGTTTGAAATCAAAGCCCAAACCCACATAAGTAGCATTTTAAGAACATGATCCTGCTGACATTCAAAATATGACAATCTAAAGATCATTTGAATAATTAAAATTGAAGATTTCCAGGGTCATAAAGGGAAAGCATAGTGATATATGCAAATGGTGCTCAGTCTCCTATGGCTAGATCTTGTATTGATATAATTGTTACTTTACCTTCAGTCAGCAACAGAGAGTTCTCCTCTATGAAAAAGGTTTAAGACAAACTAACCCCTCCGTATTTATTTATTTATTGCATTTATTTGTTTTCAGTAGCCCTCTCTGATTTTATCTTGCATACATTTCAGTTCTGAAATTGTGACAAATACTCTACTTAAATCCTTTTTGGTCTTATGACTTATAAACATTTCCTTTTCATTCTCTTTATGTGTAACTACTCAATCTAAACATTTCATAAAATATGTAATATTTTAGCTCTGGCTGCAATTCATTAGATATGAGACAGAGGTCATAGGAGAAAATGTGTATGGCCTCTAAGCATCCTTGTAGTCACTCTTACGTGATAGTCAGGTGCATCACTCACATGGCTGCCTACACTTGTTCTTGCTGACAAATCATCCCATCCATTGTCACAGTGATTACCTGTGGAAGGATTCAACAAACACCCAATGCTCCACATCAGCCTCCTGCTTTCCTCCAGGGGCAAAGAGTGCATATATGGAACCAGACAGGCCAGTAGTCCCTCCTGAATGATAGAGGATAGAGCTTGATGCGTGAGCACATATAGTGGTATTACACCTTTGTTCATACGACAATGATGTAACAACATTATATTGCTGGTGGCACGTGAATTTCTAAATAGTTCAACATGCATATATCATAAATACACCAGAATCATTTGAGATAAAATAGGCATTAATTTAGAAGTGCAGGTGTCAATATCAATGCCAACAAAGAAGTTCGCAGTTGTACCAATAGTTAGGCACTGGAGGTTTGTGGAAAAAGTCACACAGAAAAGCTCAAACAAACTGACTTGCCACACCTATTTTTGGCCATGAAAGCTTTACACTATAATAATTTTGTTAAGCTTCTGAAAGCGTTACAAAATATTTTGCTATTTTTACTAAAAGCGAACAGAAGTTGTAAGACAGAATTGGCCACCTACAAACTATCTGGAATGTTACCAAAGCTTCCTTAGTCACTGATTCATGTTGCCTCTTTCTTAACTGTTGATGAGTGTTAATACTCAGCTGTTTCTGCTGGAAAAAATGTTGCTGAGTATTTTTCATTTACCAAGTTTACTTTGCGTGTGGCCACAGGTGCTAGCCTCAGCACTACAGAAAGCAAAAAACTGAAGACAAAACTGAATTGGACTATAAGACGACCCCCAACTTTTCCAGTTAAAATATAGCGTTTGGGATATACTCGCCGTATAAGACTACCCCTCTTCCAACGCACACCAAATAAAAATTTAAAAAGCATCAGATTTGATTACAATATGGTAATTTTTCTATTACCATACCTCCTTCTCTGCCTCTCAGATCTCGCACATGCGCGCCTGCATCACTTCACTGTAGTCCTCAGGAGCAAGATCTGAGAGGCAGAGAAGGAGGTATGGTAATAGGATACAACGGCAGGACAGATGGGTGGAAGAGGCATGTTTTTCTGGGCACAACTCCGCTCTATCTCTTTTTTCCATACCCCGGGCATCCTGGATGCCTGCAGCTTGCTCCATCTTACACTTACACCTTCCTGGTGAGATGCCCCTTCACCTCACCATCAGGACCACATTAAGTCAACAAATCCTGATGAATGGATTTTCTTCTCCCGTACTTGTACAGTGTCACCCTTAATACTTTCATACAGTCGCTGCATACAGCAGGGACACGGCCACTGCCATTTTTGAGCTCCTCCCACCATATACGGCAACCACAGATTCTCCAATCCGGACTGGAAGTTTCAGCACCTGCTCTATAAGACGACTCCCGGCTTATAAGACTACGCCAGCATATAAGACTACTCCCGCGAATAAGATGACCCCTGACTTTTGAGAAGAATTTCTTGGGTTAAAAAGTAATCTTATACACCAGAAAATACAGTAATAATGAAGAGATTTGGGGTAGGCATTTATCAAGATTTGCAGCACAATAAAAATGAAATATAGAAATATGTATATAACTAAAATGTACATGGATTCTAATGAGGCACTTATATACAATCATATTATATTCCTTAAAATCAGGAATGAGGAATCTTTTGAGGTTAAATTCATTGGTCATAGTGTAATAGCATAGATTCTTTTACCATGCTAGTCATCCTCTAATTCAGTGGTTCTCAACCTGGGGTCACCAGATGTTTTTTGCCTTCAACTCCCAGAAATCCTAACAGCTGGTAAACTGGCAGGGATTTCTGGGAGTTGTAGGCCAAAAACATCTGGGGACCCCAAGTTGAGAACCACTGCTCTAATTGGAAGAGGAGGCTTTGCTTTTCTCTCAGATCACTGGTGCCAACACTGGTGAATCTTCTTCATGACTGGGTTCAAGGGATGGGACCATATTGGCTGGGAGGCTCTATGAGCTGAATACCTTCAGGAAATGATTAAACCCTTTCCATGTCCAGAAAAAAATATATACATGGAAATTGTTTAATGGTAACGTTTTCAGTAACTGAGGACACTATTGCTGTAAAACCATATTCTTCTGGTATCAGTGCAAAAGATTCACAACTTCAAACTTTTTAGTTGTGTATACAACTTGCTACTGAACTATGAAGAAAAATGTCATGGCCATGTGTTGATTTGTATTGTTTGTGGATGAGAGTAACACCTAAAGAGCAATTCTAGATCAGACTAAAAGTCACACTAGTCCTATTTTCTATGTGTACCATAATCAGTCAATCACCAGTAAGAAGCCTATCAGAAGAACAGGAACATGACCATATTCCTTACTGTATTAGAAGCAACGAAAAATGGCCAGCTAGGAAGTGGAGAAACAGATGTATGGACAACAGGGGTTTATTTGCCAGACAATCTGTGCTTGGTTTGTTATTCAGGTCTAACTTGTTTAAAACTTTTGTTGAACCATCAAAGAATCCTGAACTGTTTTCATAGGAGTGGTAGATATGACTTCAAAATGCTTACATTTGCTAGGCAAGTACAGATGTTTAATAAAGTTAAGATTTTGAGACTTATTCTGGTTTTCTTAAACTCTTACTTGTCATTCATCTGGATTACTGTTTCCTTCATTATTTCATTAATGCTAGTCAGTGTAACAGATCTATCATGCTCCATAGTCTATTTCAGAGATATGCTTAGACAATTCTATGTTCTAACTTGCTAGCCATATTAAAGTTGTTTAAGTTGTTATGCTGTAGCCATAACAAAAGTGTGTCTGTGGACATGTGGCTTCAATTAAGTTATCAATTTTTGGTGCCCCTATTGATTTTGTTGGATTTTCTCAGATAAGGAATACTCAGGGATGATTTGGTCAGTTACTTTCTTTGAAATAGGGCATACAATACCTGGTATTTCTTAGTGGTCTCCTATCCAAGTACTAGCCAGGGCTGACCCTGCTTATCTTCCAAAATCAGATGGGATTTATATTACTCACTGTTTTATAATTATGTACCACCTTTCAAAATATTGTCTATCATTTCAATACACTACATTTCCTTTATCTATAACAGGCGTCTGAAATGACTCGAAGGCAGACAACAACAATCCTAATTAAAAGCAGATCCACACTTCCCATTGAAATAGTGATAAGTTTATGTTGGTTAAAATTATTCTTAATATTAAATATTGTATTGTTCTTACACTTTTTTGCATGACAAGATATGTACTCTGTGCATAGGAATTCGTTCATTTTTTTCAATCTATATTCTGCCCGCCTACGCCCCACTCCCCACAGCAGTCTGAAGGACCGCGAACTAGCCTTCTGCTTAAAAAGTTTGAGGACCCCTGACCTATAGTATGCTGCTGGTTCCAAAATCATTGTCCCTGCTGATTGGAGTCTAAAATCAAGAGTGGAAAAGAAAAGAACCCAAACTTTTCCTAGTTTTATGGGTAAGTTTCAACTGAAAATTTAGATACTTGTTTCTGTTTCTGGCATATAAAATATGTAATGTTATTACTGTCATTCAAGTCATGTTATTACTAAAAACATTTTTAGTGTGGCAAAGAGTAGTAAAATAAAGGCTGGTTTTGAGGCATAGTCATTGGCATTGAAGTTGCAGCATATGTGTTCTCAGCACTTATCCTAAACTTCATTTAAGATTGTCCACTTTGTGAGGAAAAAACATCTCCCCCTTCTGCTAGCAGAACTGTCTAATTCCTAATTTATAGACTAATGTATATCTCCTTCCCAAAAGGCTACGTTAATTGTGTGCTGATGGAGAGCTGCTTGTGGTGGTGGATTACATTAATGGGACTGTCACATTTTTGAAAACTGTCTTGGTTCATTAACTTTGTACAGTTCACTGGTTATACTGAAGAAAAGTGCTGCAAAAGAAAGAAAAAAAGAAAGAAGAATATGGTATTATAAGAATATGCCAGTGAACTTCTACCAGTATCAGAAATGGATCTGTGTGATCTGAATGTATGTTCAATGTTTGCTGCATTACTTTTTCCCCTTTCCTAATAAGAATGCGGTAAATGAGGTAAAGAATGAGGTAAATGACAGTAAATAAAGAGCAACACTTAAAAACCAGGGGAATTCCAGACAAGAATAAATCAGAACCAGCTAACGCCTTCCAACAAAGGTTCCCCAGGCAGCAACCAGCCTGGCTTTGAAGCTGCAAGGCCATTAAATGCTAATCAAGGTGGAGAATTGCAACATTCACACTAACCTCAAACACACAAGAGTTCTTTCTCCCACCCCAGGACATTCCACAGATATATAAACCTCACTTGCATAGTTTCCAACAGATATCACAACCTCTGAGGATTCCTGCCATAGATGTGGGCAAAGCATAAGGAGAGAATGCTTCTGGAACATGGTGATTTAGTCCGGAAAGCTCTAAGTAATCCAGAGCTATTCTAGTTACTTAATTCCCCTGAAGTTCAAATAACGTGTGATCTTAAAATATTTGTGTATTTTCTTCTTCCGTCTCTATGTACTGAGCAAATATAGTATTGCTCATGGGATGCCATTTTCCCTTTTGGAAGCTGATAATGATTGCCAAGACACAGTGGAGAGGGGGATATTTGTTGATTCCTTAAGTGTAATTTGCAGGTGAAAGAACGATTCTGCCCATAGTTTTACTGAAAAAGAATTTGAGTATCTTCCTTAATATAATTTGACTCAAGCTTGAATATTGTAAAACATTACAAAGGACCACATATAGCCTTATGAGAAAGAAAGACCATTACCTGGATCTTGTTGTACTCTTCCTGATGTGAAATTAATTTATCTTCCTTTTCTTTGAGAAAATCTGTTTCCAAAATTTTGTATTTTCCCAAAAGATCTTTTAACTCCTAAAATAAATAAAGAAAGAAATAAAGAGTAATATTTAAAAAGTACTGTGTTGTGAAATGCTAGGTCAACCAGTCACACAATATCCTTAGATCAAGAATGACAATAATAATAATAATAATAATAATAATAATAAGAAGAAGAAGAAGAAGAAGAAGCAGCTTTATTTGTACCCCGCTATCGGTGCGGCTAACATGAGGCCAAGCCCAAAATACATCAACAAAACATCAATAAATACAACACCAGTAAACAATCAATAAAATACAAATCATTTAAATCACATGAACAAAAAATAAACAATAAACAATCAATACTGACATATAAACATTTTAAAAATGGCTGGGCCAAATGTAACCATAATGAAACTATTCACAAATTTAAAATAATGATTCTACATAGTTGTAATGCTACCTGTTTTATTCTACATTTTTCATCATCAGCAAGTTTAACTTCTAGACTTGAAAAAGTTTGTTGAAAGTGCTTGTTTGAATCATTCAATCCCAATTCTTCATCACCATTCTCATCTGTCACTGCTTCTAAATCTTCAGTTAGACTCAAAGAGGAAACCGCTACTTCCAAAGAGGGAGAGGTTGATAATGGAGCCTATTTCAGAAGGAGAAAACAAGATGATATAGTGAGTCATCTGATTGTAAAAATTACCAAAAAAAAATTTACAATGCTTCACAACATTCACACATTCCCAGACTATGCCTTATATTCTAGTTGTATGCAAGATATTCTTGCATACAACTGGTAAGCACAGAAAGGGCATAGTTGTCATATTCCAAAGAACCCAACAACTCACTCTGTATGCCCCAAAGTAACCTAAGGCTGTTTCCCAAAAAGCATTCCCCACTTGACCTGAGAGTAAAGCAAAGCACTTTGCCACAGAGGTACATGACAAAAACAAGATGATATAGTGAGTCATCTGATTGTGGAGAGGGGGAGGTAATACAGGGTTAGTCAAAATGAATAGGCCAATAAGGAAATTAATTGTAGCCGAATGTATGTTTACTGTAACCAAACCACAGCTACGTAGCGACAGATAAACTATCAAAGTTTTTTTTTGAGCAACACACATGTACGTTAATGCCGCTAGGCGTCGCTAGGAGTCGCTGTTTTCAAAATGGCGGAATCAGGCAAAGAGAAGGCGTTTTGTGTGATGACATTTGCTAAAACAATGTCAGTAATTACGGTCCAGCGAGAATTTCGAGCCAAGTATGGCAAGGAACCACCTCATCGACATTCCATTGCGAGGTGGGTAAAGCAATTTGAGGAGACGGGCTGCTTATGCAAGGGTAAAACCACAGGACGACCGCGTGTCTCCGAAGACACAGTGGAATCCATTCGTGCATCCTTTCCATTACGTCGGATGTGCTGCAACGGATGTGGAATGAACTGGACTATCGCTTGGACGTCTGCCGTGTCACACGGGGCGCCCATATCGAACATCTCTGAAGGTGAGACAAAACTTTGATAATTTATCTGTCGATACGTAGCTGTAGTTTGGTTACAATAAACATACATTCGTCTAAAATTAATTTTCTTATTGGCCTATTCATTTTGACTAACCCTGTACTATGACCAAGTATGCCTGAGTCTTTAAAACCACGTGAAGTGATTCCTTGAGTGCAAGTTGCTGTATATACAAAATGAAATATTAAAATTACTTTTAGATCCCATGGAACTATAGGAAAATATAAAATATTGAAAATTTGATCATTTCAGTTCTATTAATATCAATTTCTGTTTCAAAATACACATATCACCTTGTCATAGGCTAAAACAGAATGAAATCGTTGGCTCTTATGATTCACAGAAATCTAATTGTGGATAAATACTAAAAGGTCTCATTTTTTAAGTTGTTCCAGGGTTTCAACAAACTCCACTTGCTTTTTAGAGATTAAAAAAGAACCTGGAATCAAAATTGCAGCCTACAAATTTTTTTCACACTTCTCCCTGCCAAATAATCTCTCAGCAAAGAGGTTCACCTTTCAATCTTACCCATGCTTACTGGGATAAGATCAGTGGCCACACTTCCAAATAAATGGGTATGGGATTGCAGATTAAACATATCTGGTTTGATTGAAAAAATAAATATATAAGGTTGGAAGGGACAACAGAATTTTCTTCTCCCCTTCCTTTCCTTGACAGCCTCTACATACACTATTCGAAAAGCTTCTCCAGAAATTGTCAACATCCTAGAGCCAGTTTTGGTGTAAATTATTATCTGCAGTTCTGGGGTGGGGGTGGGGACGACGACGACGACTACTACTGATTTCTGCCATTCTGCCAGAAGTCCATTGTCTTATCCTGTCCGGTTGTTTTTACCTGCTTTTCCGGATCATCTGCATTTAAAACACTGGTCGAAGGCTGACTATCTATCTGAGTATCATCAACTGAAGAAACAGCTACGTGAGAAGAAACCAAGCAGGAGGAAGTGACGGGTTGCTCCAGAAGAACCTCAGAAGAAAATGTTTGAGGCACATGGATTTCAGATACTGTATTTAAATAAAAAAAATAGGAAACAAAAAGGAATGCCATTGAAGAGAATGTTTTCTTAAACAGCACTGCACATAATAATGGAAAAAATGGACAAGAAACCTACCAGGACAAAACTGTGACATGACACAATTTTTTTTTATTTATGTGCATTTTTGCCATGGGACACTCAACTGTCACAACACCAAATGGGAGAATCCAACCAAACTACAGTTGTAGGGTTTTCATGGAGCCATTGAAAAGGGGGGGAAAAAAACTGCCACAGACTCTTGCTTTACATTGCCATTTAGAGTGAAAAATTGCAGTAGAAAGTCATGAGTATAGGCACACGCCAAATCAATTTGGATGGAGGCTCTGGAATATTACTTCCAAAACCCACTTTTGATTTCAAAACTAAGCACAGGCCTGGGGTAGTAAGTTGTAAGAGACCGAGTACCAACAACAAATATAGTTCCAAGTCAATATGTGCCATTCCATTGTCTCTTCTTTCACTGCTATTACCCAGAAGGGTAAGATGATAAAAAGGATAGAGGGAAATTCCCTCTCTTCCTTTTCCCTTTCTCCACAACTAAATTTAAATACCTGCAGGAAATGCTGCCCAAGGAATAGCAGGAGAAGTAGTCTGTGGTTCACCACTCCCATCTTTAAAAGTTTCTGCTGCCTGAAAAATGCAAGGCATGCTGTTAAAATTCAAGGCAGGCACTTTTCAACAGTTTCTCTTGATCATGCACGGTTGGTATTTCATTTATAGTAATCTAACAGTACTTCACTTAATAAAATAGTTTTACCATTTCATATCTTGAACTTTTGTGTGTAAGACTGTCAAAGTTGGCAGCTAAACTATATTTATTTATTTATTTATTTAAAAATATGTATATACTGTGCTTTGCATCACAATAGGCTCATCCCCACCTCCATTAATTGTGCAAACAATTTTAGCTCTTCACTGGGTGTTGGGGGGGGGGGGGGATGATAAAAATATTTCCTTCTAAATTCACCATTTGTGATCTGAAAATTCATAATACATTTCATCCACAATTACATTTGGGCTCCAAAAGCACCAAGGGCCTTACTCAAACAAGTAACAATTCAGGGAGATCTGTAACTAGCTTGAATTTATCCACAACTTAATGGAGCCTTCAAATGACAAAACAAATAATTCAATTATCACCAACATATGAGTATGTATACTCATAATTTTCAAATGCGGTTAATATCCAAAATTTGACAATGAAAACACACTTTAAGGAGTAAGAAAATTTAAAAAGAAAATATGATAAAACAGAATATAGCAATTCATAATGTTTCAATTTAAAACTAAACACATTCGAAGCCATCATAACGGCCAACTCAAATTTAAACCAGATAAATTGATTGGGGTGTGCAACTGGCAAGGACTGTGCCTCGTTGCTCCAATAAGTCACTCTCTATATATTCTGCCCATCCTCAAAACAATTTGGATGGGAAAGAAAAGGTTTGGCCTCAATGGTCAACAGGCTCTCCAAAGACTCTGAGGATGTTATTGTCGATTTTATGATGTTAACTATCCTTTTTTTCCTGCCTATTCCTTCAAGTCTCCAAAATGCCCCCTACCCCAAGGAAAGCAATATTTCACTTTTTTAAAGGATGAAAGAACCTTAAACAGGTAGGTGCTTTCATCTTCCAATTCTCCAATATAGATTAATAAGACAGGAAAAGTGACAATAATGAGAAACTGCAGCGTGCTAGTGCCGTGGGGTGGGGATCACATACATACAGCCAAAAAATTAAGGTTGCAGGAGAATCATAAGCCACCATCTCCCCCTCCCCCAATTAAACATGATGAAGTGCTTCAGTGCTAGCCCTTCAAATCCCTCCATCCTTCTAAGAAATCAGTAAAATCAAATTTTAAGTTATGCAAAATAATATGTAAAATAGATATTAGCTGCATACCTCAAATCCTCCAAAGTCATCATCATCCATTTTCCAGGAAATAGCTATAGAGGATACAAGATATTAATCCACAACTCTCTTCCACATTCACACTTCTTTCTCATTATACTACAGACCAAAGCTACTTAAACTGTGGGCTGCATAACTGACTGTGGGGGTTGCAAAAAATAATGGCAACAGTAAAACGTTTCTGAATTCCACCTGGTGTCCGTTTTAGACGTTGACATTAATCTGTTAACAACAGTGTGCAGTTTATAACACTGGATTCTGCAGCAAATGCTTCAGCTGTACTTCCTTAAAAGGGAAAATCAGCCCGCCTTCTTTAGAAAGCTTTGCAAATGCTGATTCTGCTTGATGTTTTCAGTTTCATAAATTCTTCCCTTCAAATATTGTTCCTAAAAAACTAAGTTGAGTTCATAAATCATACTCAATTATAATAATAAAAAACAGTAAGCCACCTCCTTAAATGTTCAGGAAGAATTTGCCTAGTTATCAAGCAACACAGGTTTAAAACTTGAGTTCCTTTTAAAATGTTAAATGAATTTTGTCTTGGGTTTACGGCAGAATTTGCAACGATTTCTGAAATGTACTACACATTCAGGTCAAGAGGAGTTCTCGGAATTGGCGATTATAAAATCATAATAGCAATCAATTCTGATAATTCTGCCAAGATTGAATTATTTATGTAAAAATAAACAAGCACATCCATCTCATTAGTTTGCAAATTTGATTTGATCTTTAATCAATTGTAAAATATGAATATCAAATATTATTTTAATATAAATTTAATTACAATTTATTATCAATAACGTTTTATTTCTATACCTATTTTCTATATCTATATATATCCAGGGTTGCATAAAAAGTTCTCAAGAGAAAGGGACCCCAACTGGAAAAAAGTTTAAGAAGCTCTGCCATAGACAAGTTAGAGAATATTTTTTAATAAAACTTCACTAAATGATTTCTTTGTTTTAAAGTCATGGACTACCAGAATTTGAAACATATTCTCAGGATATCAGGGTCTATCCCTTTCACCTGTTAGGTCATAGAGATGAAGTGAAACCTTGAACAAGTTGAAAGATACAGTTTTTCTTTACTTGAGCCTGTAGAAAATGACATACACTAAAAAGCCAATTCATCTGACCATATTTTTAGTTTGTTTCCTTATCCTCTAGTTTTACAACCATTGTTTCTTGTTGCTGTGTGCCTTCAAGTCATCTCCAACATATGACAACCCAAAGGTTCAGGTCTGTATCAGGGGAGGGAGGGTAAGGATTCAACTGATGTTTTTAATGATTGTTTTGTGATTTTATTGTTGGAAACTGGCCCGAGTCCCCCGATAGAGGGGAGAAGACCGGTATACAAAATTGCTAAATAATAAAAATAATAAAATAACCCCCACCTCCAAATGTTTCAGGGTTTGTTCTTTTTTTAAAAAAAACTGGTTTACTCATGAATTGGTTAGCCAGTTAGAATTCACGAGTACAGCAGGTTTTTGTTTTTTAACCTGAAACAGTTCGAAGGAGGGTGAACCCTTAAAATCCCCCATTTCCTGGCTACAGACCTGCAAAGGTGACCCTATCACAGGGTTTTCTTCACAAGATTTATTCAGAAGAGGTTTTTCATCACCATCATCTGAGGTTGAGAGAGTGCAACTTGTCCAAGGTTATCCAATGTGCCCAGTGACAAATTCTGGAGAATCTGTAAGCTAAAGTGCCATTTTTGCAACACTTAATTGGTCCTACTTATATGTCTCCCTTAATACCTCCATATTTTTTCATACAAATTTAATAAAGCCCAGCTATAGCTTTTTTTTTCTTTCAAAAAAGTAATTAGGTGGTATTTAGATTTCATTTGTATACTGCTCACTAGTAACAGGCTCTTATCTTCAAATGGGGAGCCCCTGAGGACTGAAGATTGACAGGTCACAGGTTCGAATCTGGAGAGAGCACGGAAGACCTCTATCAGCTCCAACTCCTCATGCAGGGACATGAGAGAAGCCTCCCACAAGGATGGTAAAGCATCAAAATGTCCGGGCATCCCCTGGGCAACGTCCTTGCAGACAGCCAATTCTCTCGCACCAGAAGCGATTTGCAGTTTCTCAAGTCACTCCTGACACACACAAAAAATCTTCAAATGGGATTAAACTTTAAAGAGATCATCCCTTATTTCTTTAAGGATCTTCATATTTGTCCTTTTTTGCCAATTTAACTTTCAGAAACAGAATTAAGGACTATTAAATTATCCTAGTTTTGGATTGCCCTAGTTGACCTGAAGAACCACATAAAGCAAGATATAAAAGTTGGACCCTGGGAAAGCACACTAATTTTAACACCACCAAAAAGAGCTTTATAAAAGCATGGGCAATTCTAAGACACACCCTGTTTTAGAGATGTTTATATGGGGTGAAAGGGCATCTCAGAATTGAAGAAATACTGTATTAACTAAAATAATCTTATCCCACTAGATCTCAGGGTGAGTCTTACATTTCAGACAAATGAGAAGTTCAAAATAATTAAAAGAACGGAGAAACCATACAAAATGAATGAAAAAAATAGAACAATACTTAAGCCAATATTCATATGCCAAAAGGCCTGTCACTTTTTTTCAGGAATATTTTTCTGGTGAACACAGTGGAAGCCACAAAAATGTTGCCCACTGATTTTACCCCATCACTTCAGTACATGTTTGAAGGAAATTAAATGAACACATTTATCTATCAATTCTTAAGGGATCAAGCACAGTCCTCACTTGGATTTAGTTCTCGTTATGTCAACATGTAATTAAATCTGATTGAAAATGTCCAGCTATGACATCACTACATTGGCTAGCCATTTCCTGATCAGATGGATTATGTCACTGGGAATAAACAATTAAAAAATGACAAGTAGATGCCAACAAAAAGGCAAGGAGAAGGAACTCAAACAATGAAATCAGTTTGGGAACATTTTTGACATCTTGAAAGAGCACTGCTTATGCTGAAATGTGGCACATCATAAATATTTAGTACAATCTGTCTTTAATTTCAAGCAAAATCTTAAAACTCAATTCCAAATTACAGAGATCTAAAGATTATCTTTCCAAATTCACCTACAAAAAAAATCCTCCCAAATAACTACAGATTTTTTAATATTCTAGCCCAAATCTGTCACACATAACCAACACGACCAATAGAAAATACTGGAGGGATTTGGGAGGTGGGATTGACCTGGGATTATGGGAGTTGCAGTTCACCTCACATCCAGAGACCACTGTGAACCCCAACGATGATGGGTCTGGACCAAAGTTGGCACACATACCCGCCATGATCAACTTTAAATACTGGAGGAATCTGTGAAAGGTCTGCCCAGGATTGTGGGAATTACAGTTCACCCCTCATCCAGAGAGATCACTGGGACCACCGCCAAAAAAGGTTCTGGATCAAACTTGGCACATATACCCATCATGACCAACTTGCAGATTGGGAGCAATGACAGATGATGAGAGAAGTTGTAGTTTACCCACACCTCCATACATTTTCAAATGGAACAATTCATAAAATAAAATTTAAAAACACAATGCCTACTTCTAATATTTATCATTATAAATTATGTAGCCTGAGGATTGCTGGGTACCTAAGCTGTTCTTTGAATAAAAGTAAGTCACAGATCCTATAGGACACCAATGTTTCTAAATATTCACACACTGTATATAAGCAGACAGGCTGAATCTGCTCAAGAACAGCCATTTTCAGATTAAACTACCCAGTACTATAGTTCTATGGCCAATTAGTTCTATGGACTACCATAAATAGATTTTTGTATGGGTACTTAAGTGTAGTGTGTGTGTGCCTCCAAGTCACCTATCGATCTAGGGTGCTTTTACATGGTTTTCTTAGACAATGGATACTCACAGGTAGTTTAAATTGTTATCTAAAATTTATGAACAATATTGTTTTTTAATATTTTTATTCCCAATCTTGCTTCATTCTGGAATGGGCTTTTTCCCAGCACAAGTGCACCATCTTGTGGACACAGAAGCTCACTGGGAGACTGGTGTCTTCAGAACCTATGGAGTTAGAAGGAAGGTATATTTTCCGCTATCTTCAAGAAGTGGCGGAACCACCAAAAGAATATTTCCTTTTCTGCTCATTCAAAATGAATATAATTTCTGTAACAATCAAATACATATATATTTTTCAAGTTAGACCACAATGTTGGAATCCAATACAGAATAGCCAATCAAATTCTCATATGGACTCAGGTGCTCACAAAATATTCTTGGAGAAGAATGTGCCTTGGTCATCACCCAGTGGACAGCTTTGCTCTTTTGATTCATTGCTCTTTCTTTAGCTTCCACAAAGAAACACCAGTAACTGGTCTGTGTCACACCTGGCCATTATTGCATGACAAATTCTGATCACAAGAGAATCTGGAAAATTTAAGTTCTTCAGTACGCAATCCAGTTCACCTTTAATATGCAAGTTCTAAATGTCTAAATATTCACATTCTGGCACATTAGCACAATAACATACAGGCAATTTCTTATTTGCTAAATCCACTTGTCAATAATTAGAAATGTTATATTATTAGTTGATGATGTGTGCATTAATTTAAAGAAAGTATAATCAAAGGAAGGCTTTCTTCTTTGATTCCAAAAGAAAGACTTTAAATGTACTTGCAATAGAACTTAGAAGAAAGAAAAGGAAGTGAGTGGGATCTTTCCCAAAACATCAACTCAGAGTTTCCAACTAAAAAGGAAAGTATCTTATAGTTAAGCTTTAATGGTGAGTGAGCAATCCAGTCCTGGCTACAGTTATATCACCAAAGCAGTAATATGTATGAATTGGAAGTTGAAACATAAAGCTTTGAGGTATAATTTAACATAGATGTGATTCTAACTAACCAAGATGAGATGTTAACTCTTGGCCATTAAAAGGAGAATATCATTCTTAAGATGTGTAGAGAGAAAAGAATGTAACTTTCAGTATGAAAATATAATTAAACGGATGGAAATATGGGACAGGGTGCCATCCCCCATCAGAAAATTGGTGCTGGACAAATAACATTGACAGAAAACACACACACACACACACCCCAAGAATTCAATAAATATTCACTTTGATTGAGAGCCAGAAATCCTTTGAATTCTCATGTGAACTTGAGATTTCTGAAGACTAAATTAAGATGTACTATTAGCCATTCACTCAATCACCAAGGGTGAAAAAAATGACCTTTGCTGATTTTTTTAAAACATTCTGCCAAGATAATGGAAGCAAAGAAGAAGAAAACCACACGGCTCTATGTTCTACTTGGACATTAGAAGAAGAAAGCAAGAGAAAAGAATCAAAATGAGCCCTCTTGAAAACAAAGCTGTGGGGCTGTAAGCAAAGAACTAGAGCATCCAGCTCTGACTCTTTATGCACGCTATGACAAGTTCCTTCCATAGAGGATTTAGTCATGATAACCAACTTCTAAAGAATCATTTGCAAGGTCTGGGGAAATCAGAATATAAGAAAAGTATAAAAACATATTGCACATCATTCCATAGGACAATTCTGCGTCTCCAAGAAAACAGATGAATCATTTCAAAGGTAAAAAACGTTACCTTCTGTTAACCAAAGTAATTACCCCACCAAATGAAAGAAAAGGCTTGATATCTCTCCTTTAAAAAGAAAGAATCTCAAAAAAGAGGCCATCCAGGCATCATGTTTTCAACTAAAAGAAATCATCTCTGAAAATCATGAGTAGCAGCCAAGAGGCATGACCAACTTTACCAGGCTACTTGCTTGGTATACTATTTCTCCACAAGTCATTGTATAAGACTGCAGCAGAGTCATGAAATGCTGAGCAACTCAATAGAGTCCTAAAAGATAGTCTTTTTGATCTCCCTGCCCTTTGATCTCCCTGGAATGAACTGCTTCCATTCCAAATAGTTATTACAAGTGCTATGTAACTTGTGCCTGATTTTCTTCATCAGTTCTGCTTTTGCACTCTGTCCTTTGGATTCCCAAAGTGATAACTCATCTAAGGCAAGGCATTCTGATGTCTATTTTATTTCAGAGGGTCAAGTTTTTTTTCTCCAGCTCTTAAAAATGCCATGTTCTCTATGACATTGCTCAATACAAGTTAAAAGTTTCTCAGCTGTATACATTTCATATATAATACCTTTTCCTAAAAAATATTTTCCATATTGAATGTGTTATGGTGCTTTAGGTGGATTTTCTTTACCCATTATCAACAAATTGACAACATGACAAGTTGTCACAAGCTACACAGAAATCACGTTAGTCAATAGTAATCCAAAGAGCAAGCTGAGGACTGAACAGAGCTAGTACAGGGATGGCACAGTAAAAAGAAAAATGCTTGTACTCCTTGGTTAAGAAAAATAGCACACTATATCTCATATTAAATATTACTATGGAGAAGCAACTGCTGACTGGTGCTTTTTAATGAATTTATTGAGTGAAACAGATGTCAATAAAAATGTCCCTAGAAAAAACAAGCTCTATTTAAATAAAAGCAGGTCTTAGGAAGAGATCTCCTAGCAGTTGGAAGCAAGCCACTCCCTCCCTCTACTGTTTTTGATATACTTTTAAATATTTTATTATAGCATTTTACTGCTGTTTTATTACTAAGATTGTTTTCATTGTTCTAAAGATTAATAATTTATATTGAAAGTTTCCTTCAGATTTATTTTAATAACTGGAACTACTCTTCATCTAAATCAGTGGTTCTCAACCTGTGGTTCTCCAGATGTTTCAGCCTTCAACTCCCAGAAATCCTAATAGCTGGTAAACTGGCTGGGACTTCTGGGAGCTGTAGGCCAAAACACCTGCTGATCCACAGGCTGAGAACCACGGATCTAAATAAATATCTATCTTCTTTACCGTCAACCAGAAAATGAATTAGGTAAGGGGGGGGGGGACTTGAAACATTTTGTGATATTTTCTTTCCTGCCTACTCCTTTACTTCATGACTTAAAATGGCCAATCAGGTGGGAATCACATCTAACTAACCCATTATCTGTAAGCAGTTCATTCTTTTGTTTGGATGTCCACCCCAATGATCTGCAAAAGGAGAAGAAACTTGTGAAAGATTATAATTGAGCCTATTTATGTCCATTTTGCTTTTATTTGTATATCACTATTGTGCAGTTCTGTAATTAAAGTCTAAAGTTGAAACAAGGCCTGAACTAATAAAAACTGCACAGTAGCCCCTATTTAATAAAATTACATTTTGTCTTTCATCAGCTTTACTAAAACCAGATGTTTCTGTTATTTAGTTTAGCCTAACTAAACATAGATGAGTGTTCTTTCATATGATCCATTGTTGACATGGATCAAAAATATCATTAATTCAGAACTGTATTAATTCTGAAATATTAAACTATATTTTAAATTTAATTTCACTTAATGAAAGCAAACCTTTACGTGAAAGCTCACAACTAACTAGTGCAATGCCCTAACATTGGGAAAATCTTGTAAGACGTTAATACTCTATTTACTCAAATCTAATGCTCACCTTTTTTGGCTAAATGACTTTACCAAAATTAGGGTGTAATCTTAGTGGTGAGCCAAAGCAAAAGGGGAAGCTGCCTCAGGAGCACTTGGAGCTCCAATTTGCAGGATGGCATCTCTCATTTAATTGCCATGGCTCAATGTTATGCAATCCTGGGATTTGTAATTTGGTGAGGAATGAGCATTCTTTGGCACAGAAGACTCAAGGTCTTGTCAAACTACAGCTGTCATGATTCAATAGCATTGAACCAAGTGGATTCATTCGACAGCATTGATGCTACCCAAGGCTTTCTTTTCCATTGCTGGAAGCTTTGGCGCTGTAACACTTTTGGTTTAAAGAAGGAATTCTAAGCAGGCTAGAACTGTAATGCACACATTTTTGGCCAAAAATAAAAAGAGTGCACTTTTTGTCACTGCACATTACATTTGGTCGCAAATACTTTTTTTTTTTTTTGGTGTTTAAAAAAGCATTATAATCTTGAAAAGAAACTGTTTGTTGTTAATCAACAAACAAATAAGCCCCCTTTCCCCCTTACTCTCCTTAAAGTATATTCTCAAGGGAAGATAGTTATCAGACGTAAGAAGGATGGCCCATGGGAGCTCTCAGGCCTCACTCCTGGATACATTTGACCATTTTCCACTTTCACTGAGTTTCTACACCCCAATCCCCACAAATGTGGAGGACTAACTATATAGTGGTTCAATTATATATAAAAATACATTGGGATTAAAGTGCCTCACAGATATTGCACTCATGCCCAAAAACATCCACCAAAATGGAGAAAATAAAATGCCTGGTATAATTTTGTTCAAAAATCAGCCTTGAAAGATTCTTATCGTTATCAGGAAATAATATATAAATCAAATCGCATGGGAAACAGTATTATTGATACTTACTTTTCAAGCATCAAAAATGTTATGAAATTAGACCTAGCTGCTATCATTTGGATTCTTTTTACATTGTATTGTCGAAGGCTTTCATGGCCGGAATCACTGGGTTGTTGTAGGTTTTCCGGGCTATATGGCCATGTTCTAGAGGCATTTTCTCCTGACGTTTCGCCTGCATCTATGGCAAGCATCCTCAGAGGTAGTGAGGATTACATTAGTCCAACTATTGCTCTAATCCAGTGGTTCTCAACCTGTGGGTCCCCAGATGTTTTGGCCTTCAACTCCCAGAAATCCGAACAGCTGGTAAATTGGGTGGGATTTCTGGGAGTTGTAGGCCAAAACACCTGGGGACCCACAGGTTGAGGACTACTGTTCTAATCAGTTCAGAATTGTCTTCTCTGAAGTTTGCCTACATATCAGAGGATTCTGCCAGCCAATCAACCAGAGATCCTTTGAAATCAAGAGATGGGATTCAGTACACATAAAATAATAAAATGATAACTAAGAATCTATGTCAAGCTGACAGATTGCAGTGTTATATCAAAGCTCTTATGTGATGGTCTGCAAAGTGAGTCAACTGGAAGGAGGCACAAGGGAACTCTCTCAGCACATCTCTACAGATTTCCACCCAGATTTCCGCCCAAGTCATTTGTCAGCAATTGTGCAGCACTGCATAAAGAGGTTCAGCATGCCTCTTTATGCACCATCAGAAAAAGCAATAGACATGTTATAAGCCCTAGTTACACTAATGCAAAGCACTAAGAGAATTCTAGCCAAAAATGACTGCCAAAAAATGACTACTCATATATGTTCAGCTCTCATGTTAATCTTTTTATGCCACGATATGTTATTTATTATCTGTTATAAACCACAAACACATTCGTTACTAGATCACTTTGTTATAGTGCAATACATATACATGCTTTTTGTGCCTGGAATCTGTACAAATAAATGCAATAATCTTCACTCACTAACATATATGAAACGCATTCTCACACATTTGCACTCTCTCCCTGCTAGCTGTTTCTGATGGCACAGATGAGAGGCCTGGGTGAAAAAGCGAACACACAAATCTAGTGAAGTGGTCTAAGCAATATAAAACCAACTTGCCATCTCTCTCTCAAAATGGGCTAATAATTATCTTCAATAGATTTGAATAGAATGGTTGACTAGAAAGGAGATATAAGTAACTTGGTTGCAATCGTGTTGTTGTTGGTTGGTTGTAAAAATTTAAAATATCCAATGAACACAGATATTATAACTAAAATAATTTTTAAGTTTCCCTTTTCATAAACCCTGCTCTTTTCTCATACTGATTTGTATGGAAATAGAACTGTGCTTCTTAGCACAGCTCCAGATTTCCTTTCAGCATACAAAATAATGGAAAAGGGGCTTCCCAAAGTTTACAAGTTCTATTGGGATTGGAAGGGTGTGTGGGGTTGAAACTGAAGGAAACTTGGACTGGAAGTTTAATTTTATGATTAAAATTAGTGCAGAAATGTAACCTCTGTGCTGTAGAGGAGGAAAATAATAGAGTTCTGAAGAAATCTTGACAAGAAAAGCATACAACAGGATCACTTAACCTGGCATTGATTTGAAGGCACACACAAAAAAATGACTTTCTTAATAACATTGGATAAAGTGGGGATAGCATAATATCTAAAAAGCTGAGATGCTCAGACATAAACCTTCATACACACCTTGCATATAAAGAGATTTTGTTCCTGGCATGTCTGTTGTATCATTGTATGGGGCATGGCCTCTTTTAATCTCATATAACCTTTGAGAGGCTAGGTCAGAGAGACAGCAACAGAGAGTGGATGGCCATCTGTCTGAGGCACTTTGATTGTGCTTTTCCTGCATGGCAGGGGGTTGGACTAGATGGCCCACGTGGTCTCTTCCAACTCTATTCTATGATTCTAAGAACACACCCAAACACCCAAGAAATAGTCCAAGTCCAACACACGAACTACATAGTAAATATTATCAGATATGGAATTCCATTCTACAACTTGCTCCTGAGCATGTTGTTCTTTTAACAGCAATCTGATTGTGTCAAACTCAATCACGTGTCAAACTCAAGGCCTGCAACATCTTTTTATATGACCCCACAACATCTATATTCCTTATCATTAGACATCATAACTAGAGCTGATGAGGGCTGTGATACAGTAACACCTGAAAGGCTGCAGTTTGTTGTTTAATTACAGAAGTAGGGTTTGAATTAAAATACAAAGGCTTATGGATATGATGTTCGATTTCAAAATGTCCATTATCCTTTCACCAACCTCAGAACCACAAGTGTTGTTGGGTTGCAATTCCCATTCTCCCCTGGTTGCATGGAAGATCATCAACAGTGATGGGCATTGTCATTCAATAACATTTGGGGACCCAAAGAGGGTAAAAACAAAAGAGTAACTATTACTGGATTACTTTAACATGCTCTACAAGGGGCTGCCTCTCAAGAGTGCTCAGAAACTTCAGCAGGTCCAAAGAGCTGCAGCCAGGTTACTCACTGGGGTTGCCTACAGGGTGTGGATAACCCCCCTGTTGCAGCAGCTCCACTGGCTGCCAGTCTGTTTCCGGGTACAATTCAAAATGCTGGTTATAACCTTTAAAGCCCTAGATGGTTCAGGTCTGGGCTACTTGGCTGACCTTGTCCCCTTGTACGAACATGCCAGGGCCCTGAGATCTTCAGGAGAGGCCCTTCTCTCGGTCCCACCTCCAACTCAAGCTCAATTGGTGAGAACGAGAGAGAGGGCCTTCTCAGTGGCTGCCCCTCTACTCTGGAACTCCCTTCTTCCCAGGGAAGCCAAAATAGCCCCCCTCCCTGCTATCCTTCAGCAGCAGGTTAAAACCTTTTTATTCAGGCAGGCTTTTAAAGAAGAATGTGTTTAAAATCGCCAGGAGCTGCAATTTCATATGATTTTAGTGATGATTAACATTGTTTCAATACTTGTATGTTGTATATTTTGTAATGTTGCAATGTTTTTAGTTGTGAGTGGCTTTGAGTCTCAGTATGGAGAGAAAAAGTGGAATAAAAATAAAAATAATAAGAATAACGATCACTATGTAAAAAATATATAGTTAGCTTTCTGTGGATATCTGTGACATTGAATTTACCCTGATTTGGATAACTGCGATATTGAATTTACCCTGATTTGGATAACTGCGATATTGAATTTACCCTGATTTGGATATCTGTGACATTGAATTTACCCTGACTTGGACTTGGGTTTTAATTGGCATGTTTAATTTATTGTTTAAAGAATTTGTATAATGTTTTTAATGATTTTAGTGTTTTAAATGTAATTTTTGATTGTTTCCATGTTGATAGCATCATATGATGCTTGTGTGAGTCCCCTTCGGGGGGAGAAGGGCGAGGTAGAAATGCATGAAATTAATAATTAATAATTAATAAGTGTGATATAAATAAACATAATAATGACCACCATGTAAAACAATATATAGTTTCTGTATCCATGGATTTTCCATCCACTAATTCAACAGTCCTTAGAAGGCAACCATAAGGCTGATGGTGCCCTCAATGAAAATGGGTTTGGCACCTCCTGCTCTACATTCTGGAGGGAAAAGGAAAGGGAGAATACTCCAAATCAACACTAAATGAGGAAGAGACAATAGTTACTAATTTCAGGGCATTGTACCCAAAAGCATGTGCATCAGTCATGGCCAAACTTCAGCTGTCCAGGTGTTTTGGACTTCAACTCCTACAATTCTTAAGAATATATATTAGGGCTAGGTTTGAACAACTCAGTATTATGATGCAAACAGAGCGTTACTGTAACATCCCAAGAAGTGAGAGACTCTGCTTTTGGGGAGAACAAACAGTGGAAGATAAGATATCGAACATTTCTCAGTTGACTGTCCAGCATATACTGAACTGCGATACAGATATTTACATACAGTATTATCTAACTGCAAGCCCCCCAACAGAAATGATCTTCTGACATCCCTCTTGCGAGGACAGGAAAAATCCACCATAATCAGAGTAAGCCTTTTTATTCTGAAAGCTATCAAGAAAAGAGCACATTTCCTGAAAGAAGAACCAGGAAAATAAGATTCTGACTGTAAATAGGCCAGCAGGTGTTCTCCTTCTTGCTTTGTCTTTTATTCGTGTGTATCTTGAAATGGTCATACAACTGGTCAAATAAATAATTATTAATTCCCAAAAATCCTAACAGCTGGAAATAGAAATTCTGGAAGTCAAAGTCCAAAACACCTGGACTCGGAGGGCCAAAGTTTGCCCATGCCTGATGTACAGCTACTCAGAGACAGTAAGGACAGTTTCTCAAGAGCAGGGGTCCTCAAACTAAGGCCCGGGGGCCAGATACGGCCTTCCAAGGTCATTTGCCCGGCCCTCGCTCAGGGTCAACCTAAGTTTGAAACAACTTGAAAGCACACAACAACAATCCTATCTCATCAGCCAAAAGCAAGCCCACACCTCCAAATAAAATACTAATCTGTTTAAATTTGTTAAAATTGTTCTTCATTTTAATTATTGCATTGTTTTAAAGCAGAGGTCCTCAAACTAAGGCCTGGGGGCTGGATACGGCCCTCCAAGGTCATTTATCTGGCCCTCACTCAGGGTCAACCTAAGTTTGAAATAACTTGAAAGCACACAACAATCCTATCTCATCAGCCAAAAGCAGACCCACACTTCCAAATGAAATACTAATCTGTCTAAATTTGTTAAAATTGTTCTTCATTTTAATTGCTGTATTGTTGTAAAGTGTTTTTGCACGACAAATAAGGTATGTGCAGTATGTATAGCCGTGCTGGCGAACCTATGACATGTGTGTCAGCACTGACACCCATAGCCATTTTCGATGACACATGGCTGCATAGAGAGAAATATGGGCTGCATGCCGAGAAGGACGTTTCATCCTCGGCTCCTGCACAGCCAGGTGCAGTAGCCAAGGATGAAACATTTACTGTAGTGTAGACACTCTGTGCTGGAGGTCTGTAGGCCAAAACAACAGAACTCGGGCACAGTTCCGGTTAGGCCAAAAGAGAATCTTTGACCTCACTTCCGGCTGGCGGAGCAGGGAGCAGCGGTATGCTGCAGGGGACACATCTCTGGGGGCCCTGTGAGTGCCATTATCAGCAACCACATAACCACAGCAACCATCATCCAATCCAACTTTTGTATCACGTTCTTCTCTACCTCTGTGGAGGGACTCAGAACGGCTAACAGCAAAATTCAGTGCAATACAATAAATACCATAATAAAACAACATACAATAAATAAGTTCTAAAATACATATAAAACAATTCATCACGTTAAAAACAGCATCCAACTCAGTCCAGAACATAGTGGTCAAATAACTCTTAGTCTATAACAGGTCACCATCAATCTGCAAATGCCTGACTCCAAAGCCAGGATTTTAGCTGCTTCCTAAAGGAGAGGGGGCAGACCTAATCTTGCCAAGGAGAGCGTTCCATAGACGGGGGGCCACCACAGAGAAGGCCCTGTCTCTCCCCACCAAACGCGCCTGCGAAGGTGGTGGGACTGAGCAGGGCTTCTCCAGAAGATCTTCAAGTCCTTGATGGGGAAGATAAACCGGGCCAGAGCCGTATAGGGTTTTGTAGGTTAAAACCAGCACTTTGAATTGTACTCAGAAGCTAATTGGCAGCCAGTGGAGCTGGTGTAATAGGGGGATTGTGCGCTCCCTGTACCCCACTCCTGTGAGCAACCTGGCTGCCGAGCATTGGACTAATTAGAGCTTCTGGACAGTCTTCACAGGCAACCCCACACAGAGTGTGTTGCAGTAGTCTATTTGGGATGTAACCAGAGCGTGGACCACGCATGGCCAAGTCAGACTTCCCAAGGTAAGGGCACAGCTGGCGCACAAGTTTTAACAATCTACCGTTCTGAGGTGTTGTGGATTTCTAATTGACCATCACTGTGCTCTTTTTCTTGAAATGGAATCCCACTCGAGTTATGCTCAGGTTTTTGGGGAATTTTGACACACCAAGCTCAAAAGGTTGCCCTTCACTGGTGTATAGGAATTCATTCATATATATTTTTTCAAATTATAATCCGGCCCTCCAACAGTTTGCGGGACTGTGACTTGACCCTCTATTTCAGTGGTTCTCAACCTGGGGTCCCCAGATGTTTTTTGCCTTCAACTCCCAGAAATCCTAACAGCTGGTAAACTGGTAGGGATTTCTGGGAGTTGTAGGTCAAAAACATCTGGGGACCCCAGGTTGAGAACCACTACTCTATTTAAAAAGTTTGAGGACCCCTGTTTTAGTGTTTTTTGCATTACAAATAAGATCTGTGCAGTGTGCATAGGAATTCATTCATTTTTTTTCAAATTAGAATCGGGCCCTCCCAAAAGTTTGAGGGACTGTGACCTGGCCCTCTATTTAAAAAGTTTGAGGACCCCTGTTTTAGTGTTTTTGCACTACAAATAAGATCTGTGCAGTGTGCATAGGAATTCATTCATGGTTTTTTTTCCAAATTATAATCGGGCCCTCCCAAAAGTTTGAGGGACTGTGACCTGGGTTTCTGTTTAAAGTTTGTGGACCCCTTCCCAAGAGGGCGATGCAGTCAGTCACAGCAGGTCCACCTGGAAGAGCTCTTATGTGTACCTTGGAAGATGTGCTGCTTGGCTACGGGAGAGGCTAAGGGCCAGAGGGAAGGAAATGCTGCGGGGAGGAGGGGCCCCTACCGGGAGGGCGCCTTGGGCAGCAGGAGACCGGGGAGCTTCTCAGGGCAGTGCCTGGCGCCGAACGAGGCCTGCGCCTGGCAAGGGAGGGCCAGAGGCCTGCCGCTGAGGGCTCTGCGGGCCTGAGGAGCTTCCCCAGCCGAGCCAACACAGGCCCCTGAAAGGAATGCAGGCCGAGGCCTCGCGCCAGGCCTGAAGGGATGGAGTCGCGCGCCGCTTTGAGTCTCACTTGGGAGGACTAAGTCCTGCGCTCTTCCCGTCGTGCACCAGCCTCGTCCGCGCAGCAAAGCACGCCACGCCCCCTCCTCGGCCCCAAGGCGCGCGCATGCGCCACCTCCTGGCAGTGCCCCGCCCACCCCACGTGCCGCGTCCTATCAGCGCCAGCAGAAGCAGGACTGCCGGCGGCGCGTGCCCCAGGTCGCCCTCCGGATCCAAAGTCACGCGGTAACTGCAGGAGGGGGAATTGACAAGCACGCGGTGCGGCTGGGCCTAGGCCTGCGCCCAGGCGCTGACGGGTTTCACAGTTTACTTCGCTTCCTGAAATCCCGAAGGGCTGGGTGGGTTCTTCTATCTATGGCACACACAGCCAGTGAGTCCGCCCCCCTTTAGGTTGCTGTGTTGACTTTACCCAACAGAAACGTTTATACGCAGGTGGGTCAAAAGAATTTGCCTCCTGTGTCATAAAAACGTTATAATAATAAATCTATATAAATAGAAATGTAATGTTCGTTTGTGGGATTAACAGAACTCAAAAACCACTGGACGAATTGACACCAAATTTGGATACAAGACACCTAACAACTCAATGTATGTCCTTCACTAAAAAAAATTGATTTTGCCATTTGGGAGTTGTAGTTGCTGGGATTTATACTTCACCTACAATCAAAGAGCATTCTGAACCCCACCAATGATGCAATTGAACCAAACTTGGCACACAGTTCTCCCATGACCAACAGAAAATACTGGAAGGTTTGGTGTCCACTGTCCTTTGGTTTTGGAGTTGTAGTTCACCTACATCAAGAGAGCACTGAGGACTCAAACAATGACGGATCTGGACCAAACTCTACATGAATATTCAATATGCCCAAATGTGAACACTGGTGGAGTTTGGGGAAAATAGAATCTTGACATTTGGGAGTTGTAGTTGCTGGGATTTATAGTTCACCTACAATCACAGAGCATTCTGAACCCCACCAACGATAGAATTGGGGCAAATTTCCCACACAGAATCCCTCTGCCCACCAGAGTGGGCCACAGCAACGCGTGGCAGGGGATGGCTAGTCTATATAAATAAAATGGTAATGTTCATTTGTGGGATTAACATAACTCAAAAACCACTGGACGAAATGACTCCAAATTTGGACACAATATACATATCAGACCAATGAGTGACCATCACTCATAAAAACACTGGAAAACACAACAGAAGAGACATAAAAAGCCAAAAATTTAAAAAGATATTACAATGAATATGGAAAACCACATATGTACACGTACATACAGACTGGGCCACAGCAATGTGTGGCAGGGGATGGCTAGTCTATATAAATAAAAATGTAATGTTCGTTTGTAGGATTAACATAACTCCAAAACCATTGGACAAATTGCCGCCAAATTTGGCCACGACACCTGCTAACCCAAGGAGTGACCATCACTAAAAAAAATGATGTTGTCATTTGGGAGTTGTAGTTGCTGGGATTTATAGTTCAACTTGCTTTAGGTTTTGTATTGTTATGTTGTGTTTTGAGGCCTTGGCCTTTGTAAGCCGCATCGAGTCCTTCGGGAGATGCTAGCGGGGTACAAATAAAGTTAATAATAATAATAATAATAATAACTGCAATTAAAGAGCATTCTGAACTCCACCTATGATGGAACTGAACCAAACAGGACTCCCATGACCAACAGAAAACACTAGAAGGGTTTGGTGAGCATTGACCTTTAGTTTTGGAGTTGTAGTTCACCTACATCCAGAGAACACTCCGGACTCAAACAATGATGGGTCTGGACCAAACTTGGCACTGATACTTCATCTGCCCAAATATGAACAAAGATGGAGTTTGGGGGTAATAGAAATTGACATTTGGAAGTTACTGGGATTTATATTTCACTTTTTTGTTGTTGTGTCAGGAGCGACTTGAGAAACTACAAGTCGCTTCTGGTCTGAGAGAATTGGCCGTCTGCAAGGACATTGTCCAGGGGATGCCCGGATGATTTTGATGTTTTTATCATCCTTGTGGGAGGTTTCTCTCATGTTCCCGCATGAGGAGCTGGAGCTGATAGAGGGAGCTCATCCGCCTCTCCCCGGATTTAAACCGCGACCTGTCAGTCTTCAGTCCTGCAAGCACAGGGGTTTAACCCACTGCACCACCGGTAATATTGTAATATTTCACTTACAATCAAAGAGCATTCTGAACCTCACGAATAGCAGAATTGGGGCAAACTTCCCACACAGAACCCCCATGACCAACATAAAATACTTAAGGCCATCCAGTCCAACTCCCCTCACCAGGGCAAGAAAACATAATCAAAGCCATTGAGCCATAGATATAGATAAATAGATATGATTCACACTCATACACGCAGATATAGTATAGATTTGAAAGGGACCCCTAAAGGAGGACAATTATATGTTTCATATTCCAGAGTAGGCAAATCAGACATTCTCCACTCCAACACTGACAAAGAAACAACAAGAAATACTGTTTCCCCACAAGCATAAAGGAATTACATATATTAGAAACCAACACTTTCTCATTACTTTATTTTCCAGATTACCAGACTGGGCCACAGCAACGCGTGGCAGGAGACGGCTAGTGAACATATTAACAGCAGAACTTGCTACAGACCATAGCCTGTGTTCTACACAAAACTACATTTCAACATGTTGTTCATTCGTTCAGTCACTTTCAACTCTTAGTGATCTCATGGACTAGCCCACTCCAGGGCTCCCTGTTGGCTGTCACCTCTCCCAACTCCTTCAAGGTCAAGCCAGTCACTTCAAGGATGCCATTCATCCATCTTGCCCTTGGTCGGCCTCTCTTCCTTTTTCCTTTCCTCTACTATCCTTCCCTCCAATGGGCAGTCGGGCAGTGACGGACTTTGTATTTCTAGATGCAAAGATTACTACAGATGCAGACTGCAGCCAGGAAATCAGGAGACACTTCTTGAGAGGAGAGCAATGGCCAATCTCGATAAAATAGTGAAGAGTAGAGACACCACACTGGCAACGAAGATTTG